>NW_027185777.1:33077103-33106330 GCF_028583685.1 Petaurus breviceps papuanus | reverse complement strand
ACCTTAAACTCCACATTATTTAGTTCTATCTTTCCAAGTCATTTTTTATATATATGAAATCATATCAAAGGGAAGGTACTATCATTAATGTTTGAACACTTCAACTATTTCATTGTAGTTGGTTGTTTTAATTCCAGCTAAATCTCATTTTGGGGAGCTTTTATCCTATCTTTTACCTGATACTTCCCCAACTTTTCCTAAACAATGGTATTTGCACTTCCAGTAATTTTGGGGGTTCATATTAGTCTTTACATTCACAATCATATACTTTGCTTCCATCTTGTGTAAATTTCTTTAAAAAAAAATAAGTTGTTCTATGAGTTTTCTGTGAAGCCATTTTAGTCATACTATACATAGCTCCCTTCTTTTCTCCTTACTGGAATCATTTCTGTTTGTCTCTTGGTGTTTTATTTTCAAGAACTTTTTCATTCGTCTTAGGCTGTCTTCTAAAGAACAATGGATTCTACTCTTTTTGTTGTAGCCAGGAATTGGAAATTGAGTGAATGCCCATCAAGTGAAGAACGGAAGAACAAGTTGTGGTATATGAATGTAATAGAATACTATTGTGCTATAAGAAATGATGAGCAGGCAGATTTCAGAAAAACCTGGGAAGACTTACATAAACTGATGCTGAGTGAAATGAGCAAAAACAAGAGAACATTGTACACAGCAACAGCCACATTTTGCAATGACTAATTTTGATAGATTAGCTCTTCTCAGCAATGCATGGATCTAAGTCAACTCTAAAAGATTCATGATAGAAAATGCTATCTACATCCAGAGAAAGAACTAAGGAATTTGAATGCAGGTTGACGTATACTATTTGATCTCTTTTTTTTTCCTCATGGTTCCTCCCATTCATTCTAATTTTTCTTTACAACATGACAAATGTGAAAAATATCTTTAATGAGAATATTTATGTAGGGGCTTTATCAGATTGCATGCTGTCTTGGAGGGAAGGGGGAAATTAAAAATTCAAAAGATTATGGAAGTGAATGTTGAAAACTAAAATTAATTTAAAGAAACAAAAAGAACATTGTGCTGTAGGATTCCATCTATTCTTCTGAACCTTTTGAAATTGACTTTCCTCAAATATAGTAGATAACTGTGTACTTCATATATCCTCTACTACCAGAAACATAAAAACAATATACTTTTTGGAGGTCAGTGCAAGACTTGGAAGCCTGATATTCAGTCCTTTTTGAGGGAAATGGATGGATGGATGAAAATTTGAGGAAGGTAGATCTTCGGGCGATTTTCTTTGTCAAAACTTCCCATTTGACAAATCCATTTTTAATGTTTGAGGCTCAGTTGCTAGGAGCTCCAGAGGAAAACTTTATTTTTAGTGTGGGATTTCTGTCTTTGCTTGAGATAGAATGAGCAATCTGCTTTACTTAAGATGATGCATTTACCCAAAGGACTGTCTTGAATAGTCAGAATTTTGGGCACTGTGGCAAGTTATCAGGGAAAATATCTTAATATCAAAAGAAATAGTTAGTCAGCCTTTAAATCATAAAGGACAGGAGATGTACACTAGATGTATATGTGAACATATATTCTTTCTACTAGAGTTCTGTAGTGTGGGACCATTCTAGCTGAGATAATTTAACACTTAAATGTTTTGCAGTTTCTCTAATCTGGTCGCCCCTACCCCTGTCTGCCCCACCTTCATCTTATCTTACTAGATAATTTGGAAAAAAACACATTGACACCTAGCCATATCATTACAACTCTGTCATCTGACCTGGATTTTTTGTCAGTTTGTCCAGCTGACTGTCCCAACATAACTGTACACTATCCCCATCCCTGGGACAGCTAGGATTTCTCTACTACACATCAGACTAACTCTGCACAAAATATTACTGATGAATTGACATTGGCTATGAAAATATATGGTAACTTAACCTTACACATCTGTCCCTAAATCTTGTTATACTTTAACCCAATAGTATCACAAATAGTGACACAAGAAAAACTATTGTAATAATCGGAAACATTATCAATGATAAGCTATCTGGCTTTGTTGGATATACATAGGAAGGAGGCCTTCTAGACATAGGCTATAATTTTAATATGGCTTATATATGTTTTTTAATTTATTCCTCACCCAAATCATTGTGATGTAGATAGAACAAGCATTTTTATCCAAGAGAATTATGTTATCTAAGGTGACACAACTAGGTCACACAACTAAGTCACAAAGCCAGTGCTCCAACTCAGGTCTTTATCTCCATGTCCATTGTTCTCTCAGATGAATTAATCAAGGAATAAGTATTAAGCTCTCATTATGCACTAGACACTGTTCTAGATAGGAAGATGAAGAACAGTGAGCTGTGACAGCCACCAATGGGAGTCTTATTATTTAGAACATTCAGCATGCCCTTTAACTGGTCATTGATTTGATTGGACTGGATTAAATTCAATTTAATTAACTGCCTGCTCAAAATAAAGCAAAGGAATGAAACCAGCTCCCCAAAGTTAGTGAGACTTGAAAAACTCTGCCTCCAAAGCAAGTTAAAATGTAATTGGAAAATGATTAGCAAAAGAAAGAAAATGAAACATAGATAATGTTAGTTTGTAGTTTTCTAATTCCATATGTAGTCAGGCAGGATCCCTTTCTATTAGAATTTGATACAACTGAGACAGAGCATCTTGATAGGGGTTTGAGATACAAGATAATCAAGGCATAGTCTCTGACCTCAAAGATTTTATGATCTATTAAGGAGAAGAAAATGGTTTGACAAATGAATATAATAGGGGTGATAAAATGACAAGTGCATTGGTGGTGCCAGTAGAGTTGGAGAGATTTCAGATGAGGGACCATCATATAACTGGGGAAATTGGGGAAGGCTTAATTGAGAAAATAGTGCTCAAATGTTTCAGGACTGAAACCTCATTGAGTTCTATATACCAATTATCTAGTACTACCTGGAAAGGAATAGTTTCTTTCAGTTAATTAATTCATGAATTTGAAAATTTTGGTATGAAAATTTGTAAGATGTACTTTTAATTATCATTCCTTTTGATTTATTAACCCTTAGTGAAGAAAGAAATGTATGGACAGTTCCAAAATTAATAGTACCCATGATCTTGTAACAATAGGTGGTTATCACTGTCTCTAAAGGAGCCTAGATTTCTTGCTGTGGCATTTCTAAATGAACCAAGTGAACAGCATGAGGTTCAAGCACTGAGAACTACTGGCCACATAAATGCACCTTACTCACAATGCCATCACCAGATGTTAAAGACAGGCTACGTGGTACTTGGGTCTTCTGTACTAGGTTGTAATGGCAACCAAATATCATAGCACATTGGTGATTATTTTCCTTCAGTGAAAGTATGAAAATGAGGAAAAGAGAGATGAGAGAAGAAAAGAGGGAGGGAAACAAGCTAGGAACATGATAGTGATAAATCAGTTTTGATCTTAGATATACAAGCCCTTGGAAATATACCAAGTACTCCTCTAAGAAAACATATTATTTATAAATACCATCTAGACATTTATAGCAGGTTAGATGTGAAGTTCTTGTTAAGGTTCTCATGTTCTCTTAGGGGTCCCAATATTCTATGCTCTTCTCTCTGGGGTTATCTTAGGTAACCTACATTTGCCTCAACAAAGCAATTAATTAGGCAAAATTATAGCCTAGATGCTATCACTATAGCTACAAAACCTTTCCTCTTATTATTTTTAACATTGGCAGCATCCCAAATGACATTACCACCTAGGAGCTCTTAGGTAAAAAGAGAGGCAGGAAATAATGTGCTATTCCCTTGGGAAGAGATGATCTGGAAGGGTAAAATGTTGGAAGGTCCGTGATTCTTGTCTGCAAGCTGGGTATGAGTTGTCCAGAAAGATGCTGTTTCCTACTTTGCAACATTACCCACATTTCAGTACTGTTGAACAACTTGAACATAATGGCACCTTCCTCGGAATAGACAGTTTAGTCATGAACCAGATATTTATGGGCATGCTGCTCATCTTGCTAGGGACTGGTATAAACACATGCTTGTGGATACATATGAGTTACCAAGTCTAAAATGGGATACTGGGTGTCATTTTTTTCAGATGAAACTGGCACTCACACACGCATATACACTCACACCCCAAGAAGTCTTAGTGAAGTTTTTAATGGCTTAAACTGTTTAAGTTATTAAAGGGTGGGTGTCCCAAAGTTTTGGTGGTGTTTAAAGCTTCCAAAGCTAGATGGCACAGTGAATAGAGCACTGGGTCTAGAGTTGGGAAGATCTGAGTTCAATTCCTACCTCACCCACTTTTTAGTGGTATGACCCTGGGCCAGTCACTTTACTTGATGGAGAAGAGTATTATTTGCTCATGTCAATTAGGCAATCCTAATGAGGTAGGATTTTCTTTTATGATCTACCCTGCAGGATGATTCAGGGTAAGTGGGCCAAACATTATTAAAATAAGTCAAATACAAAGGTTCCCCCTTTAGCATCAACCCTGACATTTTCAAATCCAGATTTCTATCTAAAGTATAATTTATGAACCAAGTATTGTTTATGTCTATTGGTAAAGCATAATCCAATTTCCCATATATTGCAAGTTTTGTAAATCTAAATTTGTGTTACATGTTAGAGATCAAAACCTAGAATCAAGGGTTTTCATTCAAATCAACAAACATAGACAGTATTGAGTGTTTCCCCTGTGTCAGTCACCAAGAGTGAGTTATTTCCTCAAGGAGATTACATTCTACTTATGGTGGGGGAGGAGGACTGGGGGTATAGGTACACATATATTTTAAATGTGAAGTAATTGGACCTTGGAATAGGTAGGCACTAATACTGACCAAATCAATAAAGACCATATGTACCAAGGTAGCACTTTGACAAATCAACAAGAATTTCTTAATCGCTTGTGTGTCAACTACCTAAGTACAAATATTGAATGAAGATATTGCAAGGAACTTACATTTTAATAGGAGAGAAAAGTACATACAAAACACATAGATATAACTTTAATAAATACAAATACATACAAAGTACTTAAATACAAAGAAAAACATAATGCAGTATGCCTCTAGCACTATTTCCTGCCACTGCCCCCTCCCCCAGGAAATGGGATCCAGATCATTAAAGAAGGATAGTACAGAAAGCTAGGCGACACAGTGGTTAGAGAACTGGTCCTGGAGCCCAGAAAACTCTTTGTGAGTTCAAATCTGGCCTCAGACACCTACTAGAGATGATGTCCTGGAGAAGTCACTTAATCCTGTTTCCCTGTTTCCACATCTATAAAATGACCTGAAGAAGCAATGGCAAATCACTAGAGTATCTTTGCCAAGAAAACCCCAAATAGGGTCATGAAGAGTTGGATATGATTGAAATGACTGGACGACAAATAAAGAGATGCTTCTCGGTCCTTTCCTTAAATTCACCTAGGTCACTTTGATTAGAAATTCTTAATTTAGGATCTATGAATGTATTTCTGGGTGTCTATGAACTTGGTTGGGGAAAATTACCTCTTTATTTTCACTAATCTCTGTTTCCTTTTTAATCTTATATGTTTTATTTTGTACATTTTAAAATATTATACTGAGAAGGGGCCATTGGGCTTCATTAGACTGCCAAAGGGGTTCGTTGCTCAAAAATAGCTTAAGAAAATTTGCTTTAGATACTATTTTGGTTTACCAGATAGACTTCTATACCAAAGAGATGTTTCTCTTAAAACATTGAATTTGGTATTTTGGTACAAATTGCTGCAGTATATTTTTTAGTTTGTTTTTCAAGAGATGATTTTATTGGGGCCTATTTTCCATCATTAATCTCTCAGATTTGAGAGGCCCAGACAATGCAGTGCTCGGAGGACCAGATGAGGCCTGGTCAATATAGGGGGAAGTTGATCCACCAACCACAATGGCCATTCCCAGGCCTATCAATGCAGGGCTGGGATCTGACTGAGCAGGGTAAGAGACAAAAACAATGCCCATAGCAGTGGAAGCAGCTACTTCTGGGACTACCAACCCCCACCCTAGAAATTTAAAAAGCACTTATCTGAACTTCCAGGGACCAGGCTGGCAGAGTGAACCCCAGCTGCTCCAATTCCCCCCTCTGACCCTGAAAACAGAGTAATTACTGCCCAAGAGCAAAATTTTAAACAGTAAATGCTTGAGAACCCTAGAGGAAGGGTGTGACTAAGGCCCTGCCTCAAAATGCATTGAAAAAAGAGTGCAAAGACAAAGATTCTGGAATTCTATTATTGTGAGAGGGAGGGACCAAATTCAGAAGGAGACAGTATTGACTCCACACCCACAACTGAAGCCTCAACAGGGAATATGAACTGGTCTTAAGCACAGAAAACATTCTTAGATGAACTCAAAAATAAACTTTGAAAACTAAATTAGAGAGGTAGAAGATAAAATCAATAATTCTTTAAAAATCAAAATTGCAAAATTTGAAAAACATTACAATGAAGAAAACAACTCCTTAAAAAGAAAAATATGTGAACTAAAAGTGAAATCTGAACATATGGAAAAGGAGCTTTGAAAGCTAACTGAGGACAATAATTTGCTAAAAATTAGAATCAACCAAGTTGAAGCTAATGATTCTATGAGGCACCAAGAATCAGTTAAACAAAACATCAATAATGAAAAATTGGAAAAGAGGTAAAATGTCTCAGTGAAAAAATAAGTGACCTGGAAAACAGATCCAGGAGAGATAATCTCAGAATTATTGGTCTACTAGAAAATCATGATAAAAAAAATGAGCCTAGACAACATCTTCCAAGAGCTCATCAATGAAAACTTCCCTGATGTCCTAGAACCAGAGGGTAAAATAAAAATTGAGAGAATCCATGGGATACATCCTGAAAGATCCCAAATTGAAAAGTCTGCGAATGTTGTAGCCAAATTCCAGAACTATCAAGAGAAAATACTATAAGCAGCCAGAAAGAAATAATTGAAATATTGCAGAATCACAGTGAGGATATGGATCTGGTAGCTTCTACTTTAAAAGACTGGAGGAAATGGAATATTATTTTTTGCAGGGCAAAAGAGCTTGGGTTACAACGAAGGATGACCTATCCAGTGAAACTGAGCATAATCTTCCAGACAAGGAGATGGTCATTCAGTGATATCAAGGACTTTCAGACCTTCCTGATGAAAAAGCCAGAGCTCAATGGAAAATTCAGCCTCCAATTACAAGACTCAAGAGAGACATAGAAAGGTGAATAGGGAACACACACACACACACACACACACACACACACACACACACACACACACACACACACACAACTTGTTATTTAATAAGAGCAAACTGTTTACATCCCTATATGGGAAAGTGATACTTTTTAATATTGAGAATTCTATACTTATAGTGACATCTAAAAGGGGTATAGATAAATAGTGTTGGTATAAATTACACAAAATGATAAAAAAAACTTATTAAGGGCTATAAAGGGACTGCGATGGAAGAAGAGGAAAGAATGATGCAGGAAAGGGCAAATTATGCCACACAAAGAGGCATAAAAACATTATAAGGAGGGAAAGAAGGGAGGGAGATAAACATTATATGAGTTTTTCCCTCATTGGTTCTGGTGTAAGGAGGGAATAACATGATCAGTTAAATATAGTACTCTATCAAAAAGTGGCATAAAACTTATCATAATAGAGGGAAAGAGAGGCGGGAGAGGAGCATTGCATGAAATCCATTCTCATCAATACTGGTTCAAGGAAGAAATAATGTACTACATTAAATATAAGAATCTACCATACCCTACAGGCAGTAGGAGGGGGTAAAGGTTAATAAAAGGGGGGTGATTAAAAGGGAGGAAAGAAGTAATAAGGGGGAAGGATAGGAAAAGGGAGGGGTGCTGATAAGGAGGGAATACTGATGGAGGTAGCTGTCAAAAGATAAACTCTTAAGGAGGAGAAGGGAGAACAAGAAAAATAAAAGCATGAACAGGGGAGGAAATAGGATGGAGGGAAAGATAAAGATAGTAATCATAACTGTGAATGTGAATGGGATGAATTCTCCCATAAAATGGAAGTGGATAGCAGAATGGATTAAAAATTATAATCCTACAATATGCTGTTTACAAGAAACACATTTGAAACACAGGGATACACACAGGGTAAAGAAAAAAGACTGGAGTAAAATATATCATGCCTCAGCAAAATTGAAAAAAAAAAAGCAGGGGTAGCAATCCTTATCTCAGACAAAGAAAAAACAAAAAAATCTAATTAAAAGAGATAAGGAAGGAAGCTATATCCTGTTAAAAAGGTACCATTGAAAATGAAGTAATGTCATTATTAAACACTTACACACCAAGCAGTACAGCATTCAAATTCCTAAAGAAGTTAAGGGTGTTAGAGGAAGAAAGACATAGAAAAACTATAATAGTGGGGGACTTCAATCTTCCCCTCTCTGAGCTTGATAAATCTAACCTCAAAATAAAAAAGAAAGAAGTTAGGGAGGTAAAGAGAATCTTAGAGGAGATAGATATGGTAGACCTCTGGAGAAAATTGAATGGGGATAAAAAATGAATATACCTTCTCAAAGGTATATCACACATACACAAAAATTTACCATGTACTAAAGCATAAAATCCTTACAATCCAGTGAAGAAAGGCTGGAATATTAAATGCATCCTTCTCAGATCATGATGCAATACAAATTATATGTAATAGAGGACCATGGAAATATAGATTAAAAACTAATTGGAAACTAAATAATGTAATCGTAAAGAATGAGTGGGTCAAACAAGAAATTATGGAAATAATCAGTAACTTAATTCAAGAGAATGACAATAATAAGACAACATACGAAAACTTGTGGGATACAGCAAAAGCAGTTCTTAGGGGAAGTTTCATATCCCTGAATGCATACTTAAATAAAATAGAGAAAATGGAGGTCAATAAATTGGGCATCCACCTGAAAAAGCTAGAAAAAGAATAAATTGAAAATCCCCAATTAAATATTAAATTAGAAATAATGAAAACCAAAGGAGAGATTAATAAAATTGAATTTAAGAAAACTTGAATTAATAAATAAAAGTAAGAGCTGGTATTATGAACAAAACAATAAAATTAATAGACCCTTAGTCAATATGATAAAATAAAAGAAGAAATCCAAATTATGAGTATCAAAAATGAAAAGGGTCAATCTACCTCCAATGAAGAGGAAATTAAAACAATAATTAGGAATTTTTCACCCAATTGTATGCACATAAATTTCACCATCTTAGTGAAATGGATGAATATTTACAAAAATTTAAGTTTCCCAGACTAACTGAAGAGGAAGTAAACTACTTAAATAACCCCATCTCCAAAAAAGAAATTGAACATGCCATCAATGAACTCCCTAGGAAAAAAATCTCCAGGTCTACATGGTTTTACTAGTGAATTCTACCAAATGTTTAAAGAAAATATACTCCAATACTTTACAAACTATTTGGGAAAATTGGAGGACTACCAAATTCTTTTTATGACACAAATATGGTACTGACATATAAATCAAGAAGAGATAAAATGGAGAAAGAAAATTACAGACTAATTTTCCTTATGAATATAGATGCAAAAATTCTAAATAAAATATTAGTAAAAAAAAAAACTACAGCAACTTATCATGGGAATAATACACTTTGATCAGCTGGGATTTATCCCAGGAATATGAGGGTGGATTAATAGCAGGAAAACTATTAGTATAATTGATCATATCAATAAAAAAACTATCAGAAATCATATGATTATCTCAATAGACTCAGACAAGGCTTTTGACAAAATACAACACCCATTCCTATTAAAAACACTAGAAAGTATAGGAACAAATGGAGTCTTCCTTAAAATGATAAGTAGCATCTATCTAAAACCATCAGAAAGTATTATATGTAATGGGGATAAGCTAGAAACATTTCCAATAAAATCATGGGTGAAACAAGGATGTCCACTATTAACCCTCTTATTCAATTTAGTACTAAAAATGTTAGCAGTAGTAACAAGAGAAGAAAAAAAATGAAGGAATCAAATTAGTCAAAGAAGTGACTAAGCTATCACTCTTTGCAGATGATATGATGATATACTTAGAGATTCCTAGAAAATCAAGTAAAAATCTACTTGAGATAATAAAAAAAAATTGGCAAAGTTGCAGGATATAAAATAAGCCCACATATATTCCTGGCATTCATATACATCTCTTAAAAAATCTAACAGGAAGAGATAGAAAGAGAAATCCCATTTAAAGTTACTGTAGACATTGCACAATATTTGGGAATCTACCTGCCAAAACAAACCCAGGACTTACATGAACACAATTACAAAACACTTTTCACACAAATAAAGTCAGATCTAAATAATTGGAAAAACATCAATTCCTCATGGCTGGGTCGAGCTAATATAATAAAAATGAAAATTTCGCCTAAATTAAATTACATATTTTGTGCCATACCAATTAATCTACCCAAAAATTACAGAGCTAGAAAAAATAGTAGCAAAATTCATTTGGAAGAACAAAAGGCTCAGAACATTGTCAAAACATAAAAAGAAATGTTAGGGAAGGTGGCCTAGCCATACCACATTTTGATATATATGAGAAAGCAGCAGTCATCAAAACTACTTGGTACAGGCTGAGGAATAGAGTAGTAGATCAATGGAATAGATTGGGTAAATGTGACTTAGTAGCAAATGACTATAGTAATCTACTGTTTCATAATCCCCAAAACACCAGTTTTTGGGATACGAATGCACTATTTGACAAAAACTGTGGGGAAAACTGGAACACAGTTTGGCAGAAATTGGGCATTGACCAATATCTAACACTATACACAAAAATAAAGCCAAAATAAGTACATGATCTAAGTATAAAGGCTGATACTATAAGCAATCTGGGAAAACAAGGAGTAGTTTACCTGTCAGATTTATGGAGAAGTGAAGATTTTATTACCAAACAAGAGTTAGAGAGCATTATAAAATGCAAAATGGTTAATTTTGATTAAATGAAATTGAAAAGATTCTGTATAAATAAAGCCAATGTTACCAAGCTTAAGAGGGTAGTGGAAAATTGGGAAAGAATTTTTACAACCAGTTTCTGTGATAAAGGCCTCATTTCTAAAATATACAAAGAATTGAGTTGAATCTATACAAGCCACTCGCCAATTGATAAATGGTCAAAGAATACGGACAGGCAGTTCTCAGAAGATGAAATTAAAGATATCTATAAGTATACGAATAAAAATGTTCTAAATCACTATTGATTGAAGAAATACAAATCAAAACAACTCTGAAGTACCACATCTCACCGGCCAGATTGACTAAAATGACAAAACAAGAAAATGATAAATGCTGGAGAAGATGTGGAAAAATTGGAACACTAATTCATTTTGGTGGAGTTGTGAACAGATCCAACCATTCTGGAGGTCAATCTGGAACTGTACCCAAAGAGCTATAAATAAGTGCATACCCTTTGTCCCAGTAATACAACTTCTAGGGTTATATCCCAAAGAGATCAGAGAAGTGGCAGGAGGACCCATATGTCCAAAAATATTTATAGCAGCTCTTTTTGTGGTGGCAAAGATTTGAAAATCAAGGGGATGCCCATCAATTGGGAAATGGTTGAACAAGTTGTGGTATATGAATGTAGTAGAATACTACTGTGCTATAAGAAATGAGGGGAATGACGGACTTCATAATAACCTGGAGAGATTTATATAAACTGATGGTGAGCGAGAAGAGCAGATACAGGAGAAATCTGTATACAATTACAGACACAATATATGTATGATGCCTAACTTCAATAGACTGGGCTCCTCTCAGCAATATAAGGTTATAAGACAAGTCCAAAGGACTAATGATGGAAAGAGATATCCACTTCTAGAGAAAAATATGTGGAGTCTGAATGCAAATTGAAAAAACTACTTGCTGTGTTTCTTTTTCTTCTTTTGTTTCCTCTTTCCCACTGATTATTCCATCAGTTATAATCTTTCTTTACAACCTTACTAATGATTAATGTGAAAATATTTATAGATCCTATATTTGAGTGCATGCTGCCATGATGGGGGGTGGGAAGAGAGAGTGGGAAAAAAAATTTGAAAATCAAGAGACTGTGGAACTGAATGTTGTAAACTAAAAGTAAATAAACAGATCAATTTAAGAAAAAAAATCTCTCAGATTTTTGGAGCTCAGAGATTCATTTCTTAAATTTAGTAATAGCCACTTTTAAGTTATTGATGACCATCTGATGTACACATAGAAACTTTGAGTTGGAAATCACTAGACTAAATTTCCCATGTTTCTAAGTAATATGACCCAATCTCTCACCTAATGTTGATCCTTCCCTCTACAATAGCCCTCATAGGTAGTTTTTCCTTGAATTTTATCAGTATCAGTATGCTGTCTGTAGGGCACAAATGAGTCTTTTTTTTTTGACAGATTTGGTTGCTGGAAAGTTGTTCTTTTATTGATATCAGAACATGCATCCTTGTAACTTCCACCTTAGTTGTGCTCTCTAGACATACACACAAGTCTAATCTATTTTGCCCACTATAGACATTGATTTTTTTGAAAGATAGCTATAGGAGCAACTAGGTGGTGCAGTGAATAGCCCACCAGCTATAATATCTCTCCCTAAATCTTCCTTTTTTTCATGTGAAACAACAATTCTTTCAGTCTTTCACCACAATGATACAATTTGTCAATTCTGTAAATATTTTGTACATATGGGTCCTTTCCCTGTTTTTTTATTTCTTTGGGGTAAAGATCTAGTAGTGTTTTTGATGGAACAATAGGTATGTACAGCTCAAAAGCTTTTTTGAACATAGTTCCAAATTCCTTTTCAGAATGACTAGACTAATTCATAGCTCCATCAACCATGGATTAAAATACATGCTTTCCCCATTGCCCTTTTAAATTTGTCATTTTCCTTTTTTTGCAAGTTTTGCCAATCCAAGAGGTATGAGATTGTACTTCAGTGTGGTTTTAATCTACATTTATTTAACTATTATAGAGAGCATTTTTCATGTGGTTATTGGTAGTTTAATTTCTTCCTCTAAAAACTACCTATTCATAGCCTTTGACCATTGATTAATTGGGCAACATTGAGCCAGAGTTTCAAAAATATTTTTCACTGTCTTCCCTTATTCTCACCTTTGTCCTGAAGTCATTGAGTACTAAAATTTGTTTTAATTTGAAACTTGACATGGAACCATTAAAATAATGTTTATGCTTCCTTGTCCTTAGCAATGAATGTAGTTCACATAGTGAAAAGATCTTCAGATTGCAAAAATTACTCATGAATATTGTAATTTGAGATGACCAACAATTGTGTCATGAAGTGATGATTCTTGCTGCCTTTCCATATTCAATTAAGCCAAATCCAACAACTTGTTTATTTTCTATTCCAAAGACAGCCTGTTAGTCATTCTTCCATTTAGTTGTAACTTTCTTTTTGTGTATTCCTGTTTCCATTTATGTTAAAAATGCTAAAATCGATAGGATTCAGTTCTTCATTATTATGCTAATTAGTTGATTATTGAAAAAAGTTCTCACATTTTGAGTTCCAATAGTCTAGTTAATGATTACAAATAGAGTAAAAACCATATTATTTTCAATGCCTTCAGTTCCAATTTCTGTTACTTTTGCTGTAAAAGGAAAAGGAGATGGTATACACTGAGGATCCTTTTTTGTTTTTCAATTATTTGTGGGTTACCATGGATTGTAGGGAGGTACTTTGAAGGTATCTTATGCATGATTTTTCTCTCCATACTTAACTTGATGTCTGAGCTCCAGACAAGAATTAAAATCCTTTTAAGTGTGTTAAAACCCTATGAAAACTTTCTGCATATTGACATATCATTTAAGAAGTCTGTACTATTTCAACAAAATGATGAGATGTTTAAGTTGGACTTTTGTAGAGGAATTAAAATTCAGAGTTGGACCATTAGACTACATTTTGTCAATACCCCTCCTTAAATGTAACATCCCAAATTATATTCCAATCTAGATGTTGTTGAAAAACTAAAGATTTCATTAAGACAAGAATGTAAATTATAGCTGACATGTTATATTTTAAGGTTTGAAAAATGCTTCCTATGCATTATCTCATTCAATTCTTGTGATGATGCTATGAGTTATATGTACTGCTTTTCTTCCTGCCTCACATTGCTTCTATGCTTTAAAAGTAGAGAAACAACCTTATTTTGAAAAAATCTAAAGGTATATGTTGGATTTTTCCTACTTTATAATGAAGGAAATATGAATAAAGAGATTGTGAACTTCCTGTGGTTTCATAGCAGAATTAGAATTTTGAACTTATGTTTGGTTTATTTTTCCATTCTAACTTCATCAATCCATCTGTTATACCACATTGTGTACCCTATCATGGTAACCTATGTAACAGCAAGAAAAGATGTACTTAGCACATTGTTTCAGCTACTTAAGTATTTAGCATTGTATTTGAGCCCCTTGTGATTTGAAGGTGGGAGGAACTTGCTGACACAACAGGAAGGATGAGACAGGAAGGAGAACCACCATATATAAGAAGGAGCACAAGCTGGGGCTGAATAGAACTGAGACTTGAACACATGTGGTGGCCAGCACTCTGTTTATCTGTGTTGATTTGTGTTTGTGATACTTTGTACAGAAACCCTGGGACCTTACTGCTGATTCAGAAGCCCTGAAATAAGATTTTCTTGTCTGTTTACAGAAGTCCTGGAGGAGGGTTTCAGAGGTCCTGGGAATATGCTGATGATTTGTGTTGATTTCTCAGACCTTATTTGTGTGTTTGTGTTGATTTCACAGGCAGATGGTGAATTGATGACGGTGCTGGCAATGTGTGTGAATGTTGTTTTGGCTCTGTTAAGCTTTGTCTTTACAGAAACGGAAACTGCAAAGGACTTGAGGTGGATTGGACACTGTGAGCTTCAATATGGAATGGGAGCTGCATGAGGAATTGGATGAGGAACTGGATGAGGAGCTGTGACCTCCCTGCCTGTGAAATCAGGTTATGGTTGGGTAGATTCCAGCAAGAGCTGGAGCCATGGAATAGGAACCATGGAGTTTGGGAGCCAATCTTGAGCAAAGATGAAAAGACCTCTCCTTAGGTACTTAATGCTGACTGAGAAGATCATGACTTACTGTGACCTAGGGGTGGGAGAACTTTGTATTTTGTACCTTGTACCCTTTAAGGATGATTGACTTAAGGACGATCGGAAATTAATCTGCAATCAAGAAGAAGGAAAAATTTTTACTGAGGGATTATGACAATGTGACCTAGGGGTAGGAAAACTTCCACCTTTGTGCTTTGTGTTCCTTAAGGAGGATTGAGTTAAGGACTTACTGAATGATATCTTTTGTTTAATACTATGTGGCCACTTTAGCAATAAGTTGCTATGTTATATCATTGTGAATGCTGTACTTTGATTTCTGTAGATGTTTTACTTTAGTTTATTGCTGAATAAATGGAGAGCTCAATATACTATGTGATCAGAATCTTAAAGCTATTCACAGCAGCAGTCATCTGGATATCTGCTCATGCTTCATCATATGCCTACTGGCACCATTTTGGCTCACTCACTATGAGGAACAGATTTTAAGAATAACTCAAATGACCAAGTTGCATCACTTGATGTGGTGTAATTGTATATACTGGAGATAGTAAAATGAAAGAATTTATGTCAGAATAAAATTATGTTTGCTTATATTTATTTGTTTTTATGTTAATTTGGATAAACAGGAGAAAGTAGAAAAAATAATAAAAAATTCTTACAGCAACTGATGGAAAAAATGTCTGATCTTTCTAGTAATTTAAATATTAATATCACTGTGTATGGTGGAATATGCTTGTAATTAATCTCACCAAGGAAACTGAGGCAGATGGATTGCTTAAATTGCAGAGTTCTGAGTTGCAATGAGGCTAAAGTTAATTGTTAATCAAGTATAGTCAGGAAATACAATAAAACTACTGTCTAACATTTTCTTTGTTTTTCCGAAGGCTCTTGATTTTGAAATGGAATATAATCACTTCTAATGATCCATTTAGAAAGCTGTTGACCTGCATTAGGACATGGACCAATATTGGTACTCAATTTAATAACTCATTTCTCTGGGAAATTTTCCAAGGCATACAATGTGTTTCATTTCTATAATTTAGAATTCTTTATCATGGCTGCTTAAGCATAAAGGAAACACTTTGTCTCTTAATGCTCATCTAATGGCAGAAGAGAAAGTTATGTGCCAGACACATCCATGGCCTGGACTCAAATTCTTTAATATGGACCTTGTCCTTATAATCATTATCCTAAGTGTGCGTACACCATGGTTTTTATTTTGGAAATGGAATGAAATTTAGTTTCTGAAACAGTGAGATTGACCATTTGTAAATCTTCCAAAATAAATAGTTGATATAGCTTTAAGGATTCATGTAGAAATAGTGGGAAAATGTAGTTAAAATGTCTGTACACAAATATGAAGACTTATATTCAAATAAAGTTCCTTTAATTCCACAGCACTTTCATTTCATCCATAATTCATGATTTTTTACATTCTTCATTTATAATACTTAAAGATGTCTTTGGAAATAAAAAAAGCTTTCATGTCCCTACTTAAACACAGGAGTGCAGGTTTTTGCAATGCTCTGTGGGATTCTGGAATGACCCTTCTTTCTTTGCAGTTGCTGCATATTTATTGATGAATGACTGAACTTCAGTCTTTCCATCCTGATTTGAGACTTCAGAACCACAATAATGGTATTTTGGATTCAAGCTCCTCAGATGAAGACTCTAATATAGTAGGGGAATATCAGGGGAAAAGAAAACTACAAAACGTCCAAGTATGACAGAAAATGGATTATTTCTTAGAAAGAAGGATTAGTGGAATGGTGAATATTTTGCAGAGAAGAAACAAATGGTACTTTTCAGGCTGGAATCTATGTGCTTAGGACATCCTGGGAAATCAATGAAAAGAAAAAAAAATAACTGAAACCACAAGAAAACTAATTGAAAGTAGATGAAACATACAAAGAATTGAACTGTAATGCAGGTAGTACTGCATAGATGGTGAATTGAATCAGACTGTTCATATATCAATTGGGCCTATGGTTGTATGGAGACCCATATTGTCATGATGCTCATATTCAGCAGAACTTGACCCTAGGGTTATTTGATTCTTCAGATATGCTGCCTTGTTGACGCCATTTGCTCCTCTCCAATTTCAAGCATTCTTTTTGTTCTGCTGAAACAACCAGAATATGCTTCTCTTGCTTCTTGTATCTGAATGTCAAATTTTCTTTTCAACTCTGTTTTTTTCAGCAAGAATGCTTGAAAGCCCTCTATTCCACTGAATGACCATATTTTCCCCTGAAACATGATACTCAGTTTTGCTGGGTAGGTGACTCTTGGTTTTAATCCCAGCTCCTTTGACCTCTGGAATATCATATTCCAAGCCCTTCAATCCCTCAGTGTAGAAGCTGCCAGATCCTGGGTTATCCTGATTATGTTTCCACAATATTCAAATTGTTTCTTCCTGGCTGCTTGTGATATTCTCTCCTTTATCTGGCAATTCTGGAACCTGGCTACAATATTCCTAGGAGTTTTCTTTTTGGGATCTTTTTCAGGAGGTGATCAGTGGATTCTTTCAACCTCTATTTTGCCCTTTGGTTCTAAAACATCAGGGGAGTTTTCTTTGAGAACTTCTTGGAGGATGATTTCTAGGTTCTTACTTTGATCATGGCTTTCAGGTAGTACAATACTTTTTAAATTATCTCTCCTGGATCTATTTTCCAGGTCAGTGGTTTTTCCCATGAGATATTTCACATTGCCTTCTATTCTTTCATTTGTTTGGATCTGTTTAACAGCATCTTGATTTCTCATAAAGTCATTAGCTTCCATTTGCTCCAATATAATTCTGAAGCAATAATTCTCCTCATTGGGCTTTAGAGATTCTTTTTCCACCTGGCAAATTTGGCTTTTTAAGGCATTCTTCTCCTCATTGCCTTTTTGAGCCTCTTTTGCCATTTGAGTTAGTCTATTTTTTAAGGTGTTATTTTCCTCAGTCAGGCTGTTGACTCTCATTTCATAATTTTCTTGCATCATTCTCATTTCTCTTCCCTTTTTTTTTCCTCCACTTTTCTTATCTGCTTCTTAAGGTCTTCTATGGCCTGTAACCAGCTCATACTTTCTTTTGAAGCTTTTGGTACAGAAGTTCTGACTCCACTGTCTTCCTCCTGTCCCATACTTTGCTCCAATTTGTCTCCAAAATAGGAGTCTAATGTTGGAATCTTCTATCTGCTTTGTTTCCTTTGCCTGGTCATGTTGCGCCTCAGGCATTTGACCCCTGGGCTTTTTGCCACAGTAGGACTCTGCCACCCGAAAGGGGAGCTTTCCTCCCAAATTATGGGATTTTCTCAGCTGCCAGGGGTATTAGATGGGTGCCCTCTCTGAGGTCTCCCCACACTCTGGCAAGCTGGACACACACCCGAGGATCTCCATGCTAGACTGCAATCCAGATCCAAGCAGGTAAAACAAGAGTTATTACCCCTCAGACTGGTGCTTGGTCCCCCTAACACTCTGCAGGCCAGTAACTGAAGCTGCCACATTGCACTGGCTGGCTGTGCCAGTGTCTCAGTGGCTTCTTGCCCTGTGGGCAAAAGCCATGCACTCCCACTTACTGGGTCCCAAAGTCCAGACTGCACAGATCTCTCACTTTTTCCTTCACATCTATGTGTTGATAACTCTGGAAACGGCCAGAGCTGCTGCTGATCTGGAGTCCCTATGGCTGGTGGTTGGTCAGGCTAAAGCTTTGTTGTGGAGCTGGGCTTGGCTCCCAGGGCACTGGGCTGGCAGATTCCTGCCAGCCTGCCGGGCTGTCCTTAGTGGGAAGTTAGCTTCTCTGTGTCATTTTGTGGGTTCTGCAGCTCTAAAGTTTGTTTAGAGTCCCCTTTTTACATGGATTGGGGAAGATGGAAGCTGGAGCCCAGTGAGGAGGTCCTGCTTCTACTCTGCCATCTTGACTCCAAGAGAGGATTTTCTTCTGAGCAAGCATCACTGTCTAGGCAAAATGTGTTTATTAACTTTTTAGGGTCTGTGCTAAGCAGAATATAGAAATAAATCCAAAAGGAAAGGTAGTATTGACCCTGAAGGAGATAATAAAGGGAGATGTTACACACACATACACACACACACACACACACAAGATCTTAAAAGCAGGGGAGGGGAAAGAGAATACTCATGAAGGAACATGATACCAAAGTCCAGAATGTCAGAAGCATATATGGAAGAGAATGAAGGCTGGCTGACCCAAGTCACCTATACTAAAGGGAGGCCCCAAGGGGATCTCACCCCTGGAAGAAGGTGGATAGTATAGAAAATGGATGTACTAGGATAAGAAAGCCCAGGAGTTGAGAGTCAAGTTCTGGGATTAGAAAATAGATGAGACATGGTGTTGAAGTCTAAAAAATCTGGAATACAGGCAGGCAGGGAATGACTCTAATCATCATGTACCACAATAGTTTGTAATAGCAAAATATTTTGTGGAATTTGTTCATAAACTCTAGTAAACATGGACAAGATGAGACACCAAATGGGATATGAACTTTGGAAAATAATGTCATAAAATATTCAATCCGAAGGTTTTTGGCCTTTGCTTTGTCCAACCCTTTCAATTTTCAGTTGAGAAAACTGAGATCCAGAGAGATATATTCTTGACTTAAAGTTGATCTCCCATCCACCTGTTTTCCCACTATATTCTTTGCCTCTATTCTTTAGAAAATGAAAAGTGGAAAATTAATACTTATTTGAAAAAATAGTGAAAACATCTTTTTGAGAAGTTATGTTGCATTGACGTTGATGCATATTTTGAAAATTCTTCCACATAGGACATGTTTCCTTCACATGATAGATGCAGTTGCAGTAAGTATTACGTTCCTTCATTATATTGTAATCTTTTTATGGGCAGTGACTGTCTTTCTCTTTTGGTATTTGTATTTATGTGCTCAATAAATGTTCATTGACTGCTGATTATTAGCCAGATAGAACTTTGTAGACTGATTATATAAAAGCTTTGGGAGAATAGCTTTCCTCTCCCCTGACTTACTTTTATCATTTCTCCTCAAAATAACTTCAGAGTTGAAACAGAACTCTGCAGATTTTTTGTGCAAATGGCACATTGACAAGAATACCCTTTGTCTCATTTTCCTGAATTGTAAAAAAGAATAATAAAAGTACTTTCCTCACAAGATTGTTGTGAAGATCAAATGAGATAATATTTCTAATCACTTATCACAGTTTCTGGCACATAGTATGAGTTTAATAAATATCCATTTCTGTTCTCCCTCCCTTCCTCTCTTCCTTTTTCCCTTCCTTGTTCTTACTTTCTTTCCTAAAACCCTCCATTCAGTCTTTGCTTGAAGTTCTCTGATGAAAAGGGACCTAGTACTTCCATTCTATTTTTAAAAGCTCTCATTGTTAAGAAGGCTTTCCTTAGAGCAACCTGAAACCTCCCCATAATATGCCTAATGCACATTACCCAGCCCTTTAATAATGTAGTAAAGAAATGTTGACAGAATTTAAATCAAGCTCACTTCCTTATAATATGCAACCTCTATCCTCTTCTTTTCTTTTTTCTTCTTAGCATGTTCAACTTTTTATCAATGCTACTGGTTGTCAATAAACAGGTTCTAAGACTCCTTGGCAACCAAGGACACTCCTCAGATTCAAGGCAATTCTTTTTTTAAATTAATTTTTCATTTTCAACCTTTGCTTTTACAAGATTTTGAATTCAAACCCCCTCCCCACTTCCACTCTCTCTTCCTTTGTTTTTACCGTAGAACAACATTTGCCCTTCTCCAGTCCTAGGTTATTTCAAAATGATGACTTGGATTGCCCTTTCTTTTTGTATTTTATGTTCTTTTTCTGCAGTTGAAAAGAACTCTCAAACTTTCCACCAAAAATCTCTAAGCTCTGTGACTAGATGATTAACTGATTCAACCAGCAATATGTATGGAAAAACAAAGCTCTACCTAAAAAATGTAGCTTTGCACATGTGAAATGAGGATAAATTTATTCACTATGAAGTGGATGAAGAATGATCACAAGTTAGTGACTTGTAGAAAGACTCAGACTTCTAGATAAAGCATCTCTGTCTAGTTATACGAAATTCAAGTATTTTATTGATTGCCTACTATGGACATATTCCTGTGGAACCTATAATTTCAGTACCTTTAGGCCAAGGAAGAAAAATTAGAGTATAGGGGAAGCAGCCAGCAAGGTGAAAACATTACATGCATATTAAGGGAAACAGGAAGTCAGTAATATGTTTAAAAAAATGAAAACTTTGATGAAAAAATTGTGCTATTCATATTATGCTTATCTGCCTCCATAATTATGCCATGAGAAATTTAAAGTACTGCCACCCTTTATTAATGGATACTATCCTCAGGAATTGTGATGCAATAAAGTAAGAATCAGTGGAAAGTACAAAATGAGGCAATGGAGACATACTATTTGAATGTGAAGTATTGGAGGGGGAAGAATGCATACTATGTATCCAAAAGATAACTATTCCTTCTCTTGTAGCTTTCTTCGATTTTCCTTTTAGTAGGCTGCTTCCTTTTTTGGGTCTCAGTTTCCTCATCTGTAAAAGAACAAGATTGGAGTAATTGATCTCCAAGGTCTGTTCTGGGTCTGAATCCTATTACTATGGCTATGACTCTTTCTTTCTACTCAGGGAGATTCAGGGATATTAAATATCTTTTCTTTGTTGTGATGAACCATTTTTTCTAGTTTTTCTCTACTTTGGCAGAAATACACTTCTAATATTATTAGTAATCTCATAAAAATAGATTTTATATGTTTCTGAAATAGTTCTCACTGACCTAAACCCTAAATTCACAGAAAATGGCTATAAAATTGGGTAATTAGTATCATGAGAAATGAACTAATGGTTTCTGGTTCTCTATTTCTAAAAATCACTGATAAATCATAGGTACTTCAGAGTCCATTAATTTCTTGCTGAAAGAAGAAAGCACATTTGTTCCGATGAAAATGCCACCCATATATGTATATGTCTGTGTATGTATACGTATACATACATATAGACAATATATATATCCACACACATATACACGTACATATATGTGTGTACACATACACATATGTATGTGTGGCTGGATATACACACAGCCCCCCATATATTATCAATCTATCTATCTATCTATCTATCTATCTATCTATCTATCTATCTATCCATACATACATATGTCTGTGCACACACAAAGCTGGAATAAAAATGAGAAGCAGTTATGAGTGGGTAATAACTAGGTATGCTAAGTCATTAATAAGTGTGCCATTATTATTTGCCAGAATAATCAAGCATACCCACAGTGGGTTATCCATAGGAAATTTCCTTACTCTTGCTAGTTATTATTAGGATAAATGACCTGGCTTTGTGGACCTATATGACTTGGATGCTTAAGAGCTTCTGACTTCAACTTGGCTTGCTGGTCATTTTCCCTAGCACAATTGGGTAAGTTTCTATGTCTGTATCTTTTAGGAGTTTGTAATAAATAGCTTGTTAGTTCCCCAGGCTAAGTCTCTAAAATAATCAAAATTAAATACAGTTCAAATTTATTTATTGTGATTATTTGACAGATTTTTTTAAAAAAGTATTCATTCATCATAGTTTTATGTTAATAATCAAAACAGATTAGCTCATACAAAATGCTATTTTTTAGGAATTAATTCTTAATTTTCTCCCTAGTTGCAAGGGTTCTCTTTTGCTTCCAATTACCCTGTATTTACTTATATGTAACTGTAAGCTTCTTGAGAGCAGGGATTTTATTTTTCTATTCTTCTTAACTTTAAAATTTATCATAATGTTTGCTATGTAGTATAAAAGCTTACTGACTGACACATCCCCATCATTGCCTCTTGGTAGAATGTATGTTCTTTGATGGCAAGGATCTATATCCCTCTTCGTATCCCAGGACCCATCAAAGTATCTTGCTGTATCAGCAACACAATATTCACAATGCCTATGGCAATTATAAATATGCTGATGTGGTTATTAATCACAAAATATTCCAGGATCTCTATATGGGGGATAAAGCTAGAACATTTATTAAAATACCAAATGACTGAGTCCCCAAACCAGAAAGTCAAAGCCATCAGAGTAGTTATGAAGTTGGCACAGGTAGATAAAGTAGAAATCACCCACATTCTCAAGCCTTTAAAACAGAACAGGCTACCTCAGGCAAAGGTCCTCCTCTCCCCACTCACAGCAACTACTCAGAGTCCAGGAAGAGTGCTCCTAGCAGCTCTGGCCCCTGGAAGTCCTCAGCAGGAGTCCTGAGCAGAAATTCTTGCTGGTTCAAAAAGGGGTTTGTGCCTCCACCTCCACCTCGGCCGCTATTGCTACAACTGCTGCTGCCCCTGCTGCTGCTCTGCTGCAGCTGCTACTGCCAGTCACCACAGGAATTCTAGCTTGGCTTCCGCTTCCTCTTGCCCCACCCCTTCCTGTTATGTCAGCAAGTCCAATTGGGCATGGAAGATCTTTAAATCCCATAACCCTTATACTTGCCAATAGTAGGCACCTGGTAAACATTTATTTATTTCAGCTGGATTGAAATCTGTATCCTTATGTTGAAAACATAAAACTGAAAAGAGACAAATAAATACTATTATGTGATTAGTTTTGCAGAATAAGATAGTCTTTTCTCATGCTGGGAGGGTAAGAAAAAGGAGTAAGATAGGCAAGATTATCCAATTATTATATCCCATTTACTCTACAATGCAACATCTTAAATTCAGCTCATGGTGAAAATGCAGTGGTTTGGAGAAAGAATGGAGTTCCCTCGTAGACACAAATTATTTATCACTTTGAAACAAAACTAATTGATTCGATCAGGTCACAAAAATAACCAAAGTTACTCATTAATGAAACCATAGCTATAGCTACTAAGACCTAATGAATTTTAGCAAATCTTGTATGCATGCTTATGGAGCTTACACAACACTGTTTGTGCCAGGAAACTGACTACTCTACATTTTTATGTCCATAAAGCATATAAGAACAATAATAACTATGATGAAAGAGCAATAATGATGTTGGATTAATTAGATAAACACTACTTTAAGGTAAAGCACTATACAAATGTTATGTCATGTGTTATGTCTAGCTTTATCACCCATATAGAGATCCTGGAATATTTTGTGATTAATAACCACATCAGCATGTCATGTGATCTTCACAGCAACCTTGTTAGGTAGGCATTGCTATTTTTCTATGATTTATAGATAAGGAAACTGCAGCAAACAGAGGGCAAGGGATTTGCCTAAGGTTCCATAGCTAGTAAATTTCTGAGGCTGAATTTGAACTTGGGGCTTCCTAAATTTATTATGATGTTTTATTATTTCATATTATGGTAATATAAGATGTGCACATGTATGTATATATGTATGCATACATTTATATGTGAATATACACACATATATTCCATCATAATAAAGCCATTTGAGGAGTCCTAATGCACCATTGTACATTTACTGGGGGACTCACATCCTTGAATGCTAGCTTTAATCCTATGAGCTATTTGTGTTCCTACCACTAATTAGTTCTATGAGTTTTTCTTTTTTTTTTAATTCTTTGTTTATTTGAGGTCATTTTCCCCACTCTACCTCTTTCTTCCCTCTTCTCCCAGTGCTTCCTTTTTTTCACTGATCCATCTTTTTTATATCATCCCCAAATTGACTCATTCCTGTGACTTCTATGTACAGTCCTTTTAATTCCCTTAATAATTACAAAGTTCTTACATGTGCCATCTTTCCATATCAGAAGATAAGCAGTTTAACAATATTAAGTCTGTTATGATTTTTCTTTATGTATGCCTTTATATGATTCTCTTGAATCATTATTTGAAAGACAAATTTTCTATTCAGCTTTGGTCTTTTCATTAGGAATGCTTCAAGGTTCTTTAATTCATTAAACATCAACTTTTCCCCCTAAAGGATTGTGCTCATTTTTTTCTCAGAAATTTATTATGATCTCCTTTGCCTTATGGAATATCCTATTAAGGCGGGGAACCTGCAGCCTTGAGGCCACATTTGACCCTCTAGGTACTCAAGTGCAGGCCTTTCACTGAATCCAACCTTTTGATTGACTTAGGAAGTTTGGATTCAGTCAAAGGGCCATACTTGAGGACCTAGAGGGCCACATGTGGCTATGAGGTCAGAGATTCCCCGCCCCTAACTATCCCAAGCCCTCTGATCCTTCAACATGGAAGCTACTAAATATCATATGATACTGACTATGATTCTATAGTTTGTGAATTTGTTATTTTTGGTTTCTTGAAGTATTTTATCTTTAACTTGGGAGCTCTGAAATTTGGCTGTAATATTCTTAAGAGTTTTCATTTTGAGATTTGTTTCAGATGGTAATCAGTGGATTCTTTCAATTTCTATTTAAACCTCTGGTTGTATAATAACAGGTTAGTTTTCCCTGATAATTTCTTGAAATATAATGTCTAGCCTCTTTGTTTTTTATCATGGATTTCAGGGAATCTAATGATTCTTATATTATCCCTCCTTGATTTATTTTGCAGATCAGTATTTCCAATGAGATATTTCACATATTCTTCAACTTTTTTCCCCTTCTTTTAACTTCTTTTTGTTGTTTATTGATATCTCATGGAGTCCTTACCTTCTACTTGCCTAGTTCTAATTCTTAAGGAACTTTAGTGAACTTTTGTACTTCTTTTAACACTTGGCCAATTCTACTTTTTAAGGAGTTATTTCACCAATTTTGTAATTTTCCCCCATTTGACTAATTCTGCTTTAATATATATATATATATATATATATATATATATATACATATATAGTATTTTGTGACATGTTTTTCAAAACCAGGCTCTTAATTGTCTTTTTATAATTTGCTGCGTTACTTTCATTTTTTTCCTATTTTTCTTTACCTTATTTGATTTTGAAAAAAATTTTCTTAATTCCTCCAGAAATTTGTCTTATATTTGTATTGAATTTGCATTTTTTTTTCCTTTGAGGTTTTGCTCAAAGCCATTTTGACATTGTTGTCTTCTAAGTTTGTGTCTTGCTCTTTTTTTTTTTTTTTTGCTATTTTCTCATTTTTCTAATCTATTCATCAACTTTGAATATTATGTCAAATTTAGGCTGTTTTCCAGGAGTGGGGATGCAGATGGGGATGCTGTCCCAACCATTTTTTTCCTCTACTGTTTTCAGAGTTAGTTGTGGGGGTTTGGAAGTTTTTGGTATTTCCAAAGTAATATAATCTGGGGAGAGGTTTGGTCACCACTCCCTTGGGATTGGAAATGATATTGCTCCTCAGGACCCTGCTTCCTTGGACTCCAAGAGATTTTGTTCCTCAGGGGCCTGCTCCCTTTGTACAGAAAGCACTCCTCTCTGCCCTGGAACTGCAATTCAGAAGTACGTATAGATAATGGAGTTGCCAAATGGTGCCCTGCCATGCCTTCAGTGCTAGGACATGTGTCTATTATAGTCTTTTTCTGACTAGTTATCCAGTCCTCTTACTGTCTCTCTGGTTTAGTTTGAGAGTTCTTAAACTACTGCTGCTAGTAGTTCTTAAAGTTCTTAAACTACTGCTTAAACTACATGTGGTTTCTGTACCAGTCCTCACCCTAGTGTCACAGACCTGTCCTTCCAGACTCCTAAGTTTTCATGGGCTGAAAAATGATTCACCCTGACCTTTTGTTGGTTGGTTCTGTCATTGCAGAATTTGATTTGAGGCATTATTTTAAATTAGTTTGGAGAGATGTTGAAAGAGGTCTGCTGCTTTCTCTGCTCTGCCCTTTGGGCTCTGCTCCTGGAATTCAGCTCTCTCTCTTCCTGACTTTAGATAATGCACTTTCCACTGAGCTACTTAGCAGTTTATTTTTTAATATATTAAAAAATGATATAAACCCCTATCTTTTAACCTCTTATATGAGTCTGAATTCTTGACAGAACTAACCAACTTTCTTTGCACATAATATTTGTTTTGGTATTTCCACCAAAGAGGTGTGCGCGTGTGTGTGTGTGTGTGTGTGTGTGTGTGTGCGCACACAAGCTCATGCTTTGTTTAGAGATCAACTAATTATTATTCAGTAGCTTTTCTATGAGTGTGAGCTTTTCTTTCTTAAATACTGAATCTATCTTAAATACTGATATTTACTTAACTTGTAGTCAGAATCCTCCAAAATTCTGAACTGCTGTCAAATGGGACTAATTGTTGTAATTTGATAAAAAAAAAAAAAAAGATTGTATATGATCCATATGAGCCTAAAAGGCTTGGAAGAAAGTTTTCATTTCATAAACGTCTTCAGCGTATTAGAGAGGAAATTTCCTTTTAGCAATTCCACAAAATGATTGTGTTTAAAGAATTGAGAACCCCGTGGAAAAGTAGAACCTTGAAGAGAGAGAGTGATAGACAGGAGAGGAGAGGAGAGGATGGTTTCTTTTTGTTTTGGGTTTTTGTGGGTGCATTTATATGTTTCCTTTATCTGTTTATAGGCTCCTGTGGATCCTTTGCAGCTTTATATGGAAAAGTTATACTGCAACTTCTATAACTCTTATGTTTGGTACTTTACAAGGGATGAGGGGCCCCTTTTCCTGAGAGCTATGCAAACCAACATGAGCTATTTTTTGAGACTTAGAAAGCTGTGTGAAAAGTTTATGTGCCAAAGAGAGTGAGACCCCTTAGAGATAGTCCCAAGATAAAACAAATTGCACTTAAACCTGGATATCCAGAGACATGCATTAGCTCTCCATCAGTTGCTATATGAGAGTGCAAGACATTTTCATATGTTAAAATGTAAAGACATAGGAGAAGGAATAAAGAAACAAGAGATGGGGAAGATTTAGGATAATCTCGTTGAATTCTCTCATCTTGGAAGTCAAAAAAGGAAATTTTTTTAAAAAGCAATCATTGAGGAGAGAGAAGCAATCGAGAGTTAGGAGAACTCAGATGATCTTATTTTTTACATAGGAAGATCCCAGGGGGCAGGAACTACACCAGATTTCCTTTTATTTGATAGCACCCCAAAATGACATTGTAAATACCATTTGTTATATTTCAAAGGCAACTTCTTGTGAGGCTCCAGTGGATCAAATAGGGTCAAATAAAAGTTAGAGACCCCCAAAATAACTTTTTCCCAAAGTCATTCACAATCTTAGTACTCGGCTGTAGCCCTTTCACCTCAGGAAATAATTTTCTGGGGATCTGCTGCTTGTCATCCTTAATATTTCTATTTTTCCAACATTTCCAACTATTTGAAATTGTTAATTCACATAATTTTAATATTTCTGTCTCCTGCTGGAAAATGTATCCCAATTTCCAGACAACGTCCTTCAGCTTTACTCTAGGTAGTGAAGTGGAGAATTCATTCAGCCATTCAGAAGCACCAACCCTCCTCTGTCATTAACTTCTGCATAATAACCATTAATAGTCCCTCTGACTCTTTACTTGGTAATTGCTTTCAGGCATCTTTAAACAGCCTATTATTACATAACTTTCAATCCTTTGTAATTTTTTGCGATGTTTCTTTTATGATTTTGTACTTAATACTCCCTCTTAACCTTTCCTCTTTCTTTAGTTCATTCATATCATGTCCCTAACTCATCCTTGGGATGCTTTGTATATTATTGAATTTATTAATTTTCTCCATTCTTGGGCTAATGAAATACAATGGATAAGTGAGGGTGCTAGTATCTCTATTAATATAATTTGTTTTGATAATAGGTACACCTTACATTTATTGGATATTTTATGGTAACAATGAACTTTTTATGTATTATCTCACTGTAATCTCATAACATCCTTGTAAAGTAAGTGACATAAACATTGATATTGCAAATTTAATAGAAGAAACAGATTTAAAGAGATTGACTGATTCATTCAAGGTTACATACCTAGTCGTGTCATGGAAGGATATTCTTCTAGGTCCAAATCTATTTTCTCTAAATCAACCATTTTTGTTATCATTATTTAGAGCTCTTACTTCAATTATATTATCATTTTTAAACTTCTATATTCTTGCAGGAATTCTAGGAGAGCTGTGGCAACTCTTTGAATTTCTTTGATACTTTGCTTGTAGATGATATAAAATTATTCTCATCTGATTTTGTGTCAGGTGTTAATGATTTCATAATGTATCTTTATAGTATGATTTCTTGTGTTTACTCATTTTAAAATCCTTCCTAAATTAGGACTTTTTGTCAATATCAGTTTCTGTGCTCTTTTGGAAGGAATGATAGGCTAAT
>NW_027185777.1:33057007-33072103 GCF_028583685.1 Petaurus breviceps papuanus | reverse complement strand
GTAGGTGCTATAAAAATACTTATTCCTCATTTCTCTTCCCCTCCCATTGCAAAGTCAATATTAATAATTAATATTGTGATAAGTATAAGTTAATAATGTGATATGTAAGTCAGAAATTTTATTGAGATATTGAACACATTAAGATCATAGGGTCATTGATTACAAAATAGCAAGGAACTAAGAAGTCATCTAGTCCAATTCAGTTTTACAGCTGAGAATGAGAGAAGTTAGCTCTCCAAAGTCTCACAAGGATTGATATCTAGGGATTGAAATCCAAGTGTTCTCATTGAAAGCACAACAGTCATTGAACTAACACACATGACCTTTAAATGGAAGGCCTAGCTTACAAAAACATAAGAAGGCATTAACTTTTGTACTCTGACCAGGTAAGACCACATTTGGAATATTGGATTCAATTCAACCTAAATGACACAGTTTAAGAAGGACATTGATAAGATTAAGAAAGTCTGGAGGCAGGCCCAGAAGAGGCCTGATCAACTCAGAGGGCAAGTCCTCCCACCAAACACAAGGGCCACTACCAGGTCTATCACAAAAGGGCTGGGAGTGGAAAGAGCAAGGTAAGAACCAAATGCAGGGGCCCCTGTCCCAGGCAGCAAATAATCCTGGTACTACCACTTTATAGCCCAGAAATTAAAAAAAAAAAAGCCCCTATCAGGACCTCCAAAGACCAGGATGGCAGAGGGAACCCTGCCTGCTCCAACCCCCCTCCCCAAAAAAAAACATAGTAACTATTGCCCTATGGCAAAACCCTCTACAGTAAAGCCTTGGGATCCCTAGAGGAAGGGCATGACTAGGTCCCTGCCTCAAAATGGGTAGAAAGCAGACTACAAAGACTCTGGAGTCCTACTGTCCTCAGAGGGAGGAACCAAACTCAGAGGGAGACAATGTGGACTCCACACCCACAGCTGAAACATCAATAAGCAATGCATCCCAAGAACAGAAAGCTCTCCTAGATGAGCTCCAAAGGTACTTTGAAAACCAAATGAGAGAGATAGAAGACAGAATGAATAATTCTCTCAAAACCAAAACTGCAGAATTAGAAAAACCTAATGAAGAAAACATCTCCTTAAAAAAAAACTGCATGATATGGAAAAGGAGCTCCAAAAACTAACCAAGAAAAATGATTTGCTAAAAACTAGAATCAACCAAATTGAAACAAATAACTCTACGAGGAACCAAGAATTAGTCAAACAAAACAACAAAAATGAAAAATTAGGAAAAGAGGCAAAATTAGGAAAAGAGGCAAAATACCTCAATGGAAAAATAACTGACCTGGAAAACAGATCCAGGAGAGAGAATCTGAGAATCATAGGCCTACCAGAAAATCATGATGAAAAAATGAGCCTGGACAACATTCTCCAAGACATCATTAAGGAAAACTGCCCTGAGATCCTAGAACCTGAGGGTGAAATAGAAATCAAGAGAATCCACTGGACACCTGCTGAAAGAGATCCCCAACTGAAAAGTCCTCAAAATGTTGTGGCCAAATTCCAGACCTACCAGGTAAAGAGAAAATACTTCAAGCGGCCAGAAAGAAACAATTCAAATATTGAGGGTCCACAGTGAGGATTGCACAGGATTTGGCAGCCTCTACACTGAAAGATTGGAGTCAGTGGAATGCAATTTTCCAGAAGGCAAAAGAGCTCACGTTACAACCAAGGATCACGTACCCAGTGAGACTGAGCATATTCTCCCAGGCAAAGAGATGTTCATTCAGTGATATAACAGATTTCCAGACCTTCCTAATGAAAAAGCCAGAGCTCAATGGAAAATTCAACCTCCAATTACGAGATATAAGAGTGACATAGAAAGGTAAACAAGGAAAACACACACACACACACACACACACAAACACACACACACCCTGCTATTTAATAAGAGCAAACTGTTTATAGATAAGTAGAGGCTATGAGTATCAAGTACACAAAATGACAATTAAAAAAAATTCTTATTAAGGGCTACAAAGGGACTGCAATGGAAGAAGAGGAATGAATGAAGTGGAAAAGGGTAAATTATGCCACATAAGAGGCATAAAAACAATATAGCAGAGGAAAAGAAGGGAGGGAGATGAGAATCATATTAGCTTTTTTCTCATTGGTTTTGGTGCAAGGAGGGAATAACAACCAGTTAAGCATAGAACTCTATGTAGAAGAAATACAAAAAGTGTCATTTTAGAGGGAAAGAGGGGAGGGAGAGGAGCTTTGCATAAGATTTTTTCCTGTCACTCTTGGTGTGAAAAAGAAATAACAAACTTCATTAAGTATAAAAATATCCTACAGGCAGTAGGAGGGAGAAAGGGATATGAAAGGGGGGGATGGTTAGTAGGGAGGGAAGAAGTAAGGGGGAAGTGGAGGAAAAAATGAATGGGTCAAACAAGAAATTATAGAAACAATCAGTTTTCCTTATGAAATGTCACTTTGTGTGAAAAGTGTTGTGTAATTGTGTTCTTATAGTTCCTAGGTTTGTCTTGGCATGTAGCCTCCCAAGTATTTTATATTGTCTCTAATTCTTTATAAAATTTTAGTAGTATTTTTTACAATTGTATGTCAGGAAAACTTTTTGAGCATTCATTTTTATAGTACTTTAAGTTCCAAATTTTTCTCCCTCCCTTCCTCCCCTTACCTCTTCTGAAAATCATAGGCAATTTGATATGGGTTATCCATGTGCTACCATATAAAACATATTTCTAGATTAGTCACTTTTGTGAAGGAAGAAAGAGATCAAAAGGAAAAAAAAACATGAAAAAGAATAAACTGAATGAAAAAATATGCTTTATTCTCCATTCAGAGTCCATCAATTCTTTATGTGGATGGGGATGAAATTTTCTCTTCTGAGTCCTATGGATCACTGTGTTGTTGACAAGAGCTGAGTCATTCAAAGTTGGTCATCATAAAATGTTGTTGATACTGTGTACAATGTATTCCTCATTCCACTCATTTCACTTTGTATCACTTCGTACAAGTCTTTACAGTTTCTTCTGAAATCTGTCTGTTCATCATTTCTCATTGCACAATAGTATTCCATTACGGTTCATTACATTACAACTTGTTCAGTCATTTCCCAATTGCGGGGCATACCCCAATTTCCAATATTTTGCCACCACAAAAAGGGCTGCTATGAATATTTTTGTACTTGTAGGTTCTTTTCCCTTTTTTATTAACTAATTCTATTGCTGGATGAAAGGGTATGCATAGAGTTTGTTGCCCTTTGGGCAAAGTTTCAAATTCATCCCCATAATGATTGAATCAGTTAACAATTCTATCAATAATGCATTAGTGTCCCAATTTTCTTACAACCTCTACATTTTTCATTTTGCTTTTTTTGTCATATTAGCCAATCTGATAAATGTGACAAGGCACCTCTGAGTTGTTTTACTTTACATTATCTAAGTAAATGTTATTTAGAGTACTTCTTTCCTATGCCAACTGATAGTTTTGATTTCTTCATCTGAAAACTGACTGTTTATATCCTTTGACCACTCATCAATTGGGGAATGACTTGTATTGTCATAAATTTGACTCAGTTCTCTGTGTAGTTGAGAAATGAGACATTTATCAGAATCCCTTCTATAAAGATTATTTCCCAGTTTTCTGCTTTCCTTCTAATCTTGGTTTCATTGATTTTATTTGTACAGAAACTTTTTATTTTATATAATTAGCATTATCTATTTTACATTTCATAATGTTCCTCTCTCTATCATGAATTCTTCCCTTCTCCAAAGAACTGAAAGGCAGACTAATGGCTTGCTTTTCAAATTTGCTTATGATGGCACCCTCTATGTCTAAATCAGGCACCCATTTTGACATTATCTTAGTGCCTGTTGTGAGATGTTAGAATACCTAGCTGGTGTCCTATTGTTTTCTATTTTCCCATACGTTTTTAATGAATAGTGAAATCTTATCCACAAGTTCCTTTGTTTCCATCTCCTCATCTTTACTTATGTGTTTCTATCTGCTTCAAGTATGTTTCTTGTAAACATCATAGTGTAGATTTATGGCTTTTTTTTCCACCTTGCTATCTGTTTACTTTTTATGGGAGAGTTCACCCCATTCACTTTCACAGTTATGATTACTAACTCTGTATTTCCCTCTGTCCTATTTTTCCTCCTTTATGTCCTCTCTCTCCTTTCACCCTTCCTCTCCTCAACAGCATTTTCCTTTCTACCAGCTCTCCTAATCTGCTTTCCCTTCTGTCAGTTCCCCCATCCCCTCCCCTTTACTTAATCTTGTCTCCTACTTCCTTGTCAGGTAAGCTAGATTGCTATTTTTAACTTATTGTATATGTTATTACTCCTTTGAGCCAATATTGATGAGAGTAAGGATCAAGTGATGCCCATCACCCACCATCGAATCTTCTCATTAACTGTAATAGGTCTTTCATGCCTCTTTATTGAAATAATTTATCCCACTTAACTTTTCCCTTCCTTCTGTACCCAGTGTACTCCACTTTCTCATCCCTTAAATCTTTATGTTTTTTCTCAAATTTTCTTATTTTTAAGAAATTTACTTTTTTTCTCAATTTTACTTTTTTCAAATTTACCTTATACACATATTCTTTCAATATGGGCATTCTTTCTAACTGTACTTTTAGGGGTACAATTTTTAAGAAATACAAGTTTCATCTTGCCATGTAGCAATATAAACAGTTTAGTTCTATTGAATCTCTTATATTTTCTTTTCCGTTTTTACCTGTTTATGCTCCTTTTTTGTCTTGATATGGGAGATCAAATTTTTGGTCTAATTGTGGTCTTCTCCTTATGAAAGCTTGAAATCCTTTTATTTCATTGCACGAGGACTTTTCCCCCTTGGTGAATTATGCTTAATTAATCTAGGTAGGTAATTCTTGGTTATAATACTAACCCCTTTGATTTCAGAAAATCATATTACATGACCTTTCATCTTTTGATGTTACAATTGTGATCCTGAATCCCAACATTTGAATTGTTTCTTTCTGGCCACTTATATTTTTTCCTTGACTTAGTCTGAAATTTGGCCATAATGTTCCTTGGAGTTTTGATTTTGGGATCTCTTTCCTGAGGTGATCAGTTTTGTCTTCTGGTTCCAGTATATCAAGGCGGTTTTCTTTGATAATTTCTTGAAAGATGCTGTCCAAGTACTCCTTTTCTTCATCACACTCAGGGAGTCTAATGACTCTGATATTGTCTCTCCTGCATCTATTGTCCTGGTCAGTTGTTGTCCTCAATTCGTTTTTGTGCTTTCTTTTCTATTGGGCCAATTGTACTTTGTAAGGAGTTTTCTTCAGTGAATTTTTGTACTTCCTTTTGCATTTGACCAATTCTATGTTTTGAAAAATTTTTCTTTCCAACTTTTTCCAAGCTGTTGAGTCTTTTTTTCATAATTCTCTTGCATTGCTTTCATTTCTTTTCCCAATTTTTCTTCTCTTGCTTATGTTATTTTTGAGCTTCTTTTTGGGATCATCTAGTTCTTTCTGAACTTGAGAATTCTTTCTGTTTTTCTTTGATATTTTACCCTTAGGTGTTCTGACATTATTTTCCTCTTCTGAATTTTATCTTGATCTTCCCTGTCACCACTATAATTTTGTATGGTCAGATTCTTTTTTTTTTTTGTAGTTTTCTGCTCTTCTCTTTTGCTTTTTTCCTTTCTTTTAAATTTGAGCTCTACCCTCAGGGTAGAAGGGGTACTTTCTCAGGCTTCTTGGGTCAGTGGATGGAGACACTTGCTGTTTACCTGGTGCTGTACTGATATTACCTTGAGGTCCATGGGAGATCCTTGAGTCTGGTACTGTGCTTAGGGGGTGGAGTGGGCCATTGTTGGTGCTGCTGGAAGCCTTAAGAGTCTGGCAGATTACCTGGTGCTAAGTCAGGGTCTTAGCACTGGTTTCTGCCATGTGCTGAGACTGGTGGGTTTTTCTGCATTGCCCCATGAATAAAATTGAAATGCCTGGATGTCTGGCTACTGAAAATTGCCTTTTTGTCAGGGGCTAAGCTGATGCATGTAGAGGTCTCTCCAGTTATTTGAAATGAAATTTCTTTCTATATTTTTCTTCTCTACTATATTGTTAATATGCAGAATTGTTGATAGTTTATTAGGGTTTATTTTACATCCTGCAACTTTACTAAAGTTATTAATTATTTTAACTAGATTTTAGTTGATTCTTCAGAATTCTCTAAGCATACCAACTTATCATCTGCAAAGAGTCACAGTTTTGTTTCCTTATTGCCTTTTCTAATTCCTTCAATGTCTTTTTCTTCTCATTGCTATAGCTAGCATTTCTACAACAGTATTGAATAAAAGTAGTGATAATGTGCATTCTTGCTTCACCTCTGATCTTATTGGGAAGATGTCTGGGTTATTCTCATTGTAGATAATGTTTGCTGATGGTTTTAGATAGATATTAATTATAATTTAAGCAAAGCTCCATCCATTTATGTTCCTAGTGTTTTTAATGTGTTATATTTTTTTCAGAAACTGTTGAAATGATCATATTATTTCTGTTGGTTTTGTTATTGATATGGTCCATTATACTAATGGTTTTCCTAATATTAAGACAGCCCAGCATTCCTGGTATAAATTCCAGTTGGTCATAGTGTATAATCTTTGTGAATATGTTGCTATAATATCCTTGCTAGTATTTTGTATTTAAAGTTTTTGCATTCATATTCATTAGATAATTTATCCTATGGTTTTCTTTTTTTTATCTTGTTTTTCCTAGTTTAGGTATCAGCACAATATTTATCTTGTAAAATGAATTTGGTAGTACTCCTTTTTTGCTTATTTTTCCAAATAGTTTATAGAGTATTGGGATTAATTATTCTTTAAATGTTTGGTATGACTCACTTGTGAATCCATATGGTCCTGGGGATGATTTTTCTTAGAGAGATCACTGTTATCTTTTTCAAATTATTTTTTCTAAGATGTGGTTATTAAAACATTCTATTTATTCTTCTTTAAATTTATTTTTATTTATTTTTAAATTAAATTTTATGTTTATTTTAAGTTTACATCATTCATTTCCACAAGATTTTGAGTTACAAATTTTCTCCCCTTCTTTCCCCTACCCACCAACCCAAACCAGCCATTCCACTGTATATTCCCTCCCCTAATCTGCTCTCTCCTATATCCTCCCCTATTCCCCCCTTTGACTTTTTGGTAGGGCAAGATAGATCTCCATACCCCAGTGACTATATATCTTATTTCCCAGTTGCATGTAAAAATAATATATGTATTTTTTAAACATTTGATTTAAAAACTGTGAATTCCAGATTCTCTCCCTTCCTCCCTTATCACCCACCCTTGCTGAGAATATAAGCAATTCAATATAGATTGTACATGTGCAGCCATGCAAAACATTTCCATAGTGGATATATTGTGAAAGATTGACTATATTTCCCTCCATCCTATCCCACCCCCACTTGATTTTTTCTCTACTTTGACTATATCCCTTTTCAAAAGTGTGTGCTTCTAACTTCCCTTCCACCCAAACTTCCCTCCCCTCCATCAAACCCCCTTTCATCTCCTTCCCAATTACTCTCCTGTGGGGTGAGATACCCTATTTAATTTATATGTCATTCCCTCCCTAAGCCAAATTCAATGAGAGTAAGTTTGACCCATTCCCTTTTACCTCCATGTTCTTCCCCTCAATTGTAACAGTTTTCCCATGCCTCTTCTATATGAGATAATTTAACCCATTCTGTCTCTCTCCATCTCCTCTCATTATTTTCCTCTCTCACCTCTCAATTTCACCTTTTAAGTATCATCCCTTCCTATTTAATTGCTCTTGTGCCCTCTGTCTATGTATACCCATACACATATGTATTCAGATACCTATATACCTCCTATATAGACATATATGTATTTATACATACATACATACTTATACATTTATATTCCCTTCAACTATCCTCATACTAAGAAAAGTTTCATAAGTTAAATTATCATTTTTCCATGTAGGAATGTAAATAGCTAAACTTTGATAATTTCCTTATAATTACTGTTCCCTGTTTACCTTCAAATGCTTCTCTTGCTTCTTGTATCTGAATGTCAAATTTTCTGTTCAAATGATTTTCTCATCAAGAATGCTGGAAAGTCCTCCATTTAATTAAATGACCATATTTTCCCCTGAAATATGATATTCAGTTTTGCTGGGTAAGTAATTCTTGGTTTTAATTACAGCTCCTTTGACCTCTGGATTATCATATTCCAAGCCCTGTGATTCCTCAGTATAGAAGCTGCCAGATTCTGTGTTATCCTGATTGTGTTTCCACAATATTCGAATTGTTTCTTCTTGCCTGTTTGTAATACTTTCTCCTTGACCTGGAAACTGTGGAACCTGGCTATAATATTCCTAGGATTTTTCTTTTTGGGATCTTTTGCAGGAATTGATTGGTGGATTCTTTCAACCTCTATTTTGCCCTCTAGTTCTAAAACATCAGGGCAATTTTCCTTGAGAATTTCTTGAAGGATGATTTCTTGGGGTTTTTTTGATCATGGTTTCAGGTAGTGCAATAATTTTTAAATTATCTCTCTTGGATCTATTTTACAGGTCAGTGGTTTTTCCAATGAGATATTTCACATTGACTTCTATTTTTTCTTTTTTTTTTTGGTTCTGTTTAATAGTTTCTTGATTTCTCATAAAGTCATTACCTTCCATTTGCTCCAATCTAATTCTGAAGGAATTATACTCTTCAGTGAGTTTTTGAAATTATTTTTTCCATCTGGCCAATTCAGCTTTTTAAGGCCTTCTTCTCCTTACTGTCTTTTTGAGACACTTTTGCCATTTTCTTGGAAGCTTTTGGTACAGGTTTTCTGACTTTATTGTCTTCCTCCTCTTCCATGCTTTGATCATTTTTGTCCCCCAAACAGGAATCTAAGGTTTGACTGCTGTGCTAGCTTTACTTTCTTTGCTTGCTCATGTTGCCACTCAATTACTTCACTTTTGAGCTTTTTGTCACAATAGAACTATGATTCCAGAGAGTAGAGCTTTGTCCCAAATTGCTGGGGATTTCACAGCTGCCGGAGGTATTAGTTGACTGCCCACTCAGAAGCCACCACAGGCTTTGGCACCTGGTCACACACCCCAGGACCTCCACCCAAGACAGTGATCCAGATCCAAGCAGGTTAAAGCAAGAACATTCACTCCTCAGAATGATCACTTGGCCCCCCTGTGATCTGCAGGCCTGGAGTTCTGAAGCAAACACATGGCATCAGCTACTGTGCCTTATCTGCTTCTCCCTCTGGGGGCATAGGCTGGGCTGCACCCCAAGACCCTCTGTTCCCAAAGTCCACACTGACTTTTTTCTTTGCCTTTGGCATTTGTGTATTGATAATTCTATAAACCACCACAGCTGCTTGTGATCCACTCTCCCAAACACCTTTTAGCCATGGCTGTTAGAGGCTGCCCTAGGGCTAAAACTGCAGCCTCACATTGGGCTGGGATCTGCTCCCAACCTATGATGAACCGTTTCTGTCTGCCTGCCAAGGCTGCCTTCAGCAGGAGATTTGTTCCTCTCTGTCACTTTGTGGGTTCTGGAGTTCTAAAATTTGTTTAGAATCATATTTTATAGGTATTTGAGGTGGTCATGGGGGGGGAGCTCATGGAGTTTTCCTACTTCTATGCTGCATTTTCCATTCTATTTATTCTTATCTTTATCTGTACATTTTATTTTATTTTATTTTACTTTTTTGGTAAATATCTTTTTCGCTTGTATTGTCAGATTCTTTCAATTTGTATACTACCCTGTTTCACGGATATCAGGACAATTTTTTGTAATAATTTTTGAAATATGATATAAATTTAGACTCTTTTTCATCATGGCTTTCAGGTAGTCCAATAGTTCTTATGTTATCTCTCCCTGATCTATTTCCTAGGACAGTTCTTTTTCAAATGTGATATTTTGCATTTGCTTCTGGTTTATCATTCTTTTGATTTTGTTTATTTATTTTCTCATGCTTCCCAAAGTCATTTGTTTCTACTTGACCAATTACAATTTTTAAGGAGTTATTTTTTTCAGCGAGCTATTTCTTTTCAATTTGGCCAATTCTACTTTTTTTTTAAAGGATTTGTTTCAAATAAATTTTTGTACATCTTTTCCCATTTTTTTAAAGTTTCCTTATTTGATTTTTAAAATATCTTTTTGAGTTTTTCCAGGAAATCTTTTTTTTTTTTGAACTTGAGACCAATTCACATTTTTCTTTGTGGCTTTGCATGTAGCTATTTTGTCATTGTTGTCCTCTTCAGAGTTTGTGCTTTCTCTCTCCCCCCCCCCCCCCCCCCCGGCATTATATTACCTTTCTATAGTTAGGTTCTTTTTTTGTTGTTTGTTCATTTTTCCAGCTTTTTACTTTTAACTTTATATTAAAATTGGACTCTGTCTCCCTTGGGGTGGATGGGACATTGTCCCAAGCTTTGGGGATTTTTTCTTTTTCATTTGTTGCATGTGTTTGTGTGTGCATGTGTGTGCGTGCGTGCACATGTGCATGCTCAAGTGCAGGCAATGTTTTTTTTTTCCCCACAGTTCTGAGGATCTGTAAATTTTTAGTTCTTCTAAGAGGATATCATCTAAAGAGATGTGAAGTCATTACTCTACTGGCCTGTGCTCTAGTCTTTCAGTATCCATAAGCACTCTTTTCCACCTTTGAGCTGTAACCAGGGTCCCTACTCTAATTTATGCTCCTCTTCTGCCTGGGACTATGACCTGGGACCATACATGGGAAATACAAAAGAATTCTATTCCTAGTGTCAGTAATAGGCTCCCTGTTATCTGCTTCTGACCAGTTGTCCACTTCCTTTATTTTCTGTGGGCTGAGAACTCTGAAAGCTGAAGTTGAGATATACATGCCCCCAAGGCTTGATACTGGCTTTCCTGGATAGGGGTCTGCTCCAGCCTGCACTACACTGAGTTCCAGTTTCATCCTGTTGAGGCATACCTTTCCATTCAAGTTTTATTAGGCTTGAAAAATTCTTTCACCCCTTCCTTTTGTTGATTCTCTTGTTTCAGATTTTTTTTTTTGAGGTATTATTTTAATGTTTTTTTGGAATGCATTTGAGAGAACTCAGATGAGCATTTATTCTGTCATCTTGACTCTTCCCCTGAATTTCACTTTAAGAGACAGAGCAAAAAGAAATAAAAACTTTTATTAGGAATTTGTCTTAAACATACATACCGTTCATGACCTGTTTTGAGTTCTATATAGCCTCATAAATCCAAGGATTTAGAATTCAAAAGGACTATGGAGATCACTGAATACAACCCCTTTATTTGACAGATAAGGAAGTTAAAGTGCTTAGAGGAGAATTGAACTTGTTTAATGTCACTGAGGTAGCACATAGTACTTGGAATTCAAACTCAGAGTGTAGGAACCCATTTTCTATTATATTTTTACTATACCAGGCTGCTTCAGTGTAAATTTGGTCTACTAAACACTATCTATCCATAGTATAGTGGCATGAGAAGTTATATCAGAGTAATGACCTTTGGTCTTGAATTATCATAAATCACCTAAGAAAAATTGCTTTATGTTAGAGATTACACAGTAGGCATGAAAATAAGCTAACCTATTCTGGACATGTTTTCAGTAAGTAGAACAGAAATAAAAGAATTAGAGTTAAACAGCAACTAATACATTACTCATTCCCTATACATTTCCAGTGAAGTTTTAACAATGCTTCATATCATATACATCTGTCTACCCAGTCCCATATATTCTTGCCTTCTGTTTTGTTGTTGCTATCTACAGACCACCAGAGCTCTTGAGATCATGCTTTGGGTAAATTAATCCTTTCAAATTTGGAAACACTAGCCTAGACTCATGCCAGTCAATAAATAAACATTTATAATGAACCTACTTTGTGCCAGACATTATGCTAACTGCTGAAGAGAAAAGGGGGGGGGCAAAGGGGGAGATAAGCATTTATACAGTTGCATCTACGTGCGCAGCACTGTGCTAAGTACTGAGAATGAAAAAGGAATAGCAAAATACACTTCCTAACCTCAAGAAGCTCAAGTGAAGGAAAAAGGAAAATAAGTGTATACAAACAAGCTATATACAGGTTGAAAAGGAAATAATTAACTGATGGAAAGTGCTAGAATTACAGAAGGAAAGAGTTTGGTTAGGATTAAAGTAATCTGGGGACATAAGGAATTAATGATGAAGAAGGGCATTACAGGCATTGGAGGTAACCAGAGAAAATGCCCAGAGGTGAGAGCAGGATTATCTTGTTTCTGGAATATCAAGGAGTCTAGCGTCATTGGCTAGAAGAGTGTGTGTGTGTGTGTGTGTGTGTGAGAGAGAGAGATTTTTGAATATTTTTTTCAAATTACATGTAAAGGTTTTTAACAGATTTTTTTAAAAGTTGATTTCTCAATTCTTTCCCTCCCCCTCCATAAGGCAGTAAGTAATTGGATACTGGTTATATTTGTGCAGTCATGCAAAACACATTTCCATATTAGTCATGTTGTGGAAGAAGACACAGACCAAAAAAAAAAAACAATCCATAAAGAAAACAAAGACAGTAAAAAGTAGTATACTTTGATTTGTATTCAGGCATCCTCACTTCTTTCTACAGAGGTTGATAATATCTTTAATTTGAATCCTTTGGAATTGTCTTAAATCATTTTATTGCTGAGATTAACTAAATCATTCCCAATGGATTGTCAGACAATATTGCTATTACCATGTATAATGTTCTGTTTCTGCTCTCTTCACTCTGCATCAGTTCATCTAAGTCTTCCAAGGTTTTTCTGAAATCTTAAAGCACAACAGTATTCAATTACAATCATATACCACAGCTTATTAAATCCATTCCCCAGTTGATGGGCATCTCCTCAGTTACAAATTCTTTGCTACCACAAAAAAATCTATTGTACATAATGTTGTACAAATAAGTCTTTTCACCCCCTTTTTACTTGATCTCTTTGGGGTACTGTAGTGCTATTGCTGTATAGAAGAGTATGCACAGTTCTATAGCCCTTTTGGCATAGTTCCAAATTGCTTTCTAGAATGGTTGAACCAGTTCACCACTTCACCAATGGTGCATTAATATTTCAATTTTTCCATTTCCCTTTTAGCATTTGTCATTTTCCTTTTCTATCATGTAAGCTAAACTGACAAATGTGAAGTAGTATCTCTGAGTTGTTTTACTTTGCACTTCCCTAATCAATAGTCAGAGCATTTTTCGTATCACTATAGATGACTTTGATTTCTTTGTCTGAAAACTGCCTGTTCATATCTTTTGACCATTTATTAGTTTAGGAGTGACTTGTATTCTGTTTTTGTTTGTTTTTTGGAAGGGAGAAGGCAAGGCATTTTGGATTAAATGACTTACTCAGGGTCACACAGCTAGTTAAGTGTCAAGTGTCTGAAGCCTGAGTCGAACTCAGGTGATCATGACACCAGCAATGGTGCTCCACTCACTTTGCTACCTCACTGCCCTATGATTTGTATTCTTGTAAATTTCATTCAGTTCTCTAGATATTTGAGAAATGTGGCCTTTATCAGAAACATTTGGCATAATATTTTCCCCCAGTTTTTGGCTTTATGTCTCATCTTGATTATGTTTGTTATGCATAAATTTTAAGGAGAGTGGAAAGGAGTGAAGAAGTAGTTTATGAAAGTCTTTAAATGCCCAAAACAGGATTTGTGTTTGGTATTGAAGATGATAGTGAACCATTGGAGTTTTTGAGTTTTGTGGTGACATCGCTGACCTGTGTTTTATAAAAATCAATTTGCTAAGTGAGTGGAGGAGAGTGGAGTGAGGAAAGACTTGTGTTAGGCAGATCTATCAGCTGTCCGTTGCATTTGATGGCTTATACCAGGTGATGGTAGTATCCAGGGAGAGAAAAAGACATAATCAAGAGATATTATAAAGGTGAAGTCAGTATACTATCTTAAATTGGATCTAGGCTGTGAGTCAAGGGAACTTGGAAGGTGATGTCAGGGGAATGGGGGGATTAATAAAGAAAGTTTGGTGGGTGAAGAGTTTAGGGGGAAAGACAGTGAGTTTGGTGGCAGCTGGAAATGGTCATGCACGAAGCCTGTGCTGCTGTGTGGGTCTCAGCTTTTTGGCCTGAAGGAGACTGAAGTCCCTTCCTGATGCCCAGAGCCTGTAGGCCACGGTGCAGATTTGTTGTTTCCTGAGGGGCCTGCGTTCCCCCCAGGACAGACAGCACTGGTGTTTAACCTGCCACTAGTGACCCAAATGAACATGCTTTCTCAGCACTGTCAGCATTTCTACTCAAGCCGGCTCAGCCCTCAATTAGTATAGACTCTCATGTGTAGAGTACAGGCCCTCGTGACTGCCCATGTCTACTCTGTGGGTTAACAAGTGATTATGATCACCTCCCAGATCACCTACTCAGTCTTTCAAGGTACCTACTACATCCCTGGACAGGACTGTTACACATGTTTTCCCAACCCAGCAGTACCTAGTGCAACCAGTAGCCCCCAGCTTTTAACCTGGAACAAGTTCCGCTGAATTTGCAACCTATACATGTCCCTACTATCCAGCCTGGGTTGTGCAGCAATTTCAACCTGGCATGTCCCCTGCCCCTATCCATAATGAACCAGCCACTCCACATTGCTCCCAAGAGGAAACGAAAGATGATTTGGATCTGTGATCTCAACCAGGCAGGGAAGGATATCACAAAGGAGGTTGTCTGGGGCCTGGACCTCCTCCACCCATACATCTCCCCAGACAGGAGGAGGTCTAGAGCCTCAGACTAAGAGGGAGACTCCCCAGGTTTCTGTCATTGTTCACCCAAATGACACGCTTCAGAGAATGACCATGGAGGGCTGTCCGGGATGTGGGCTAGAGCACAGAACCTCTGAATTTCCATCTCCTTCCCCAGCTCTGTGACCACCACCTCCAGGGTGGTTTTTACAGCCAGGGCCTGAGTTGGACTACCTCCAACAGCCTCCATTATATGGAGCTTTCTCCAGAGGCCAATGGCATGGCCATGTGATAAGCCTAAGGTCCAGAAGTGGGCCAGGCTGAAGCAGTTCCTGTGCCTCACCCCCACTCCCCCAGCCTGTTCTTAGGAATTCAAAGTTGTGGCCCCTCTGACCCATCCTGTGGAGCTGCCCAACAGGGCCCTCT
>NW_027185777.1:32995526-33056997 GCF_028583685.1 Petaurus breviceps papuanus | reverse complement strand
TTATTGCTCCCTGTGATCACCCAACCACACCCATCCCAGCTCCCCTTTACCAGAACCTTGATGAGATAGCCAACCAAGTGGTGGCAATATCTGTGTCCAAGAAGAGACAATAAGCATGTGCTGTGGTTAGAAAGTCAGTCTCCTAAGGATGGTGAGCCAAACCCTGAGTCTGAGGGGGCCTACTGAGGCTGATGAGATGTGAGAGGGCTAGGAAGACAAGATGGATGATGATGAGAACATTCAGCCTGTGAACTAGAAGTGACAGTACAAGTCAGATCAGTGCAAGCCTTCAAATCCTGAGGAGGAGCAGTATGACCATGAATTGTTCCTTGGATTCTATTTCATTGTTGCCAGTATGCAAAAGCTACAGGGTCTGCCTCACATCAACGATGTGGTGCTGGAAAAGGCAAGAGAGTCACAACTACAGTTTCCAGACTCCACCTGCCTAACCATCACGAACTCTGGCCCTGACTTCATCTTATTTTTGCCGACCTGAGTCAGTCCAACTTCAAAAATCAAGGCTCCCAAGGCGGGGAGGCTGGCTGGGGACCAGGCAGCAAACTACCCCAGGACCTGGTGGGCCTTGACCCACCAGGCCTTTGGAAGGAGCCATGGAAAATCATTGTCACAGTATTGCTCAGTGATCATGTGAAGCTTAAAGAAGCCAAGAAGGCCTGGAAGTCCAGTAAAAAAAAAAACAAAACAACATAGCCCTAAAGAAATAAGATTGGGGAGAAGAAGATACCTTTGGCAGGAAAACCCAGGACCTGTTCCAGAGGGTGTGAACCTTTCTGAGCAAGCTGACACCACAGGTGTTCCAGCAGCAGATGAATCAGGTAAAGCAGCTGGCCATTGACAGAAAGGAGCACTTCAAAAATGGTCATCAACCTGATCTTCAAGAAGGTCATCTTGGAGCCCAACTTCTCAGTGGCCTATGCCAATATGTACCACTCTCTCATGGGACTGAAGGTACTCACCACCAAGAAGCTCATGGTCATAGTCAATTTCCAGAAACTGTTGCAAAATGAAAAGGAGGCAGAAAAGGGTAAATTACATTACATGAAGAGGCATAAAGACCTAAGGGAGATGAAGATTGAACCTTACTCTCATCATATTTGTCTGAAAGACGGAATAACATAGGTATAGAAATCTAATTTACTGTATAGGAGGTAGGAGGGGAAAGGGGAAGGTAAAGGGAGGGGGTAGATAGAAGGGAGGCAAGAAATCATAAGGGAAAAAAGGGAGGAGGCTGATAACGGGGCACAAATTGAGGGATGTGGGAGCCAAAAACAAAACTCTAGTGAGGAGGGAAAGGGAGAAAGGAGAAAGAAAACCATAAATGGTGTGTTTGTGTGAGGGGAAAGGATGTAGGGAAAGACACAGACAGTAATCATAACAGTCAATGTGACTGGGATGAACTCTCCTATAAAATGGAAGCAGATAACAGAGTGGATTAAAAACCATGATCCCACAATATGGTATTTACAAGAAACACATGTGAAATGATGGGATACACACAGAGTAAAGGTGAAAGGCTGCAGTAGATTATATTATGCTTCTGCTGAAGTAAAAAAGTAGGAGTAGCCATCCTGATGTTATAGAAAGCAAAAGCAAAAGCAAAAATAGAACTAATTAAATGGTATAAGGAAGGAAACTGCATCCTGATAAAAGGTACCACAGACAGTGAAGTAATACCATTACTGAACATATATATACCATATGATATAGCATCCAAATTCTTTTTTTTTAAAGGAAACTGAGTATATTATGAATGGAAGGAACATGAGAATATAATGAATGGGAGGAAAGGGCTTCTGGCAATTAGGAGGGGTGCTTTACCCTTTCCTACATGAGCCCACTCTTCCATGGATTCTGTGTACATTTGTGGGAGAGTGTATCACAGATATTTTGGGGGGGGGAAGCTGGATGACTACATTTATTTTTTTTGTATTCAACTATTTTATTTTATTTTTTATTCAAATGCTTTATTAACTTCTAGTTTGCATCATTCATTTCTGCAAGACTTTGAATTAGAAATTTTCTCCCCATTTTCCCCCTACCCACCACCCGAAAATAGCGATTGCACTGAATATCCCCTCCTCCAATCTGCTCTCTCCCATATCTTCTCCCATACCCCCTCTGACTTTTCAGTAGGGCACAGTGGATCTCTATGCCCCAGTGCCTGCATATCTTATTTCCCAGTTACATATAAAATAATATTAATAATAATAATATATGTATATTTTAACATTTGATTTTAAAACTTTGAATTCCAGATTTTTTCCTTTCCTCCCTTATCACCCACCCTTACTGGGAAGATAAGCAATTGAATGTAGGTTGTACATGTGTAGCTATGCAAAACATTACCATAGTAGATATATTGTAAAAGATTGACTACATTTCCCTACCTCCTGTCCCACCTCCCACTTGTTCTATTCTCTACTTTGATCCTGTCTCTTTTCAAAAGTGGGAGCTTCCAAATTCCCTCCGCACCCCCAGCCTGCCCTCCCTTCCATCATCCCCCCACTTATCCTCTTCCCCCCCTACTCTCCTTTAGGGTGAGTTACACTATTTAGTGTTTATGTAATTCCCTCCCTCAGCCAAATTCAATGAGAATAAGGTTGACCAATTCCCTTTTTCCTTCCTGTTCTTCCCCTCCATTGTAACCATTTCCCATTGCTTCTTCTATATGAGATAGTTTACCCCATTCTGTCTCTCCCCATCTCCTCTCATATTCCTCTCTCACCTTTTAATTTCACATTTTAAGTATCATCCCTTCCTATTAAATTGGTCCTCCGCCCTCTATCTATGTATATATATATGTATATACATATACATATATATACATATATGTATGTATACACACATATACATATATACATGTATATATATATACATTTCCATTCCCTTCTACTATTCTCATACTGAGAAAAGTTTCATCAGTTACAATTATTGTTCTTCGATGTAGTGATATAAATAGTTCAACTTTGATAAGTTTCTTTTGATTTCTACTCCCTGTTTACCTTCTCATGCTTCTCTTGTTTCTTTTATCTGAATACAAATTTTCTATTCAACTTTGTTTTTTTCATCAAGCATGCTTGAAAGAGGGGCAGCCAGGTGGTGCAGTGAGTAAGAGCACTGGCCCCAGAGTCGGGAGGACCTGGGATCGGTTCTGGCCTCAGATAGTTAACACCCCTCGCCTCCCCCTCCCCCCCCCCAATACTGGCCGTGTAACTTTGAGCAAGTTACTTAACCCCAATTGCTTAAAAAAAATGCTTGAAAATCCTCTATTCCACTGAATGACAATATTTTCCCCTGAAAATATGATACTGAGTTTTGCTAGGTAGGTGATTCTTGGTTTTAATCCTAGCTCCTTTGAACTCCAGAATATCATATCCCAAGCCCTTTGATCCCTCACTGTGGAAGATGCCAGATCCTGTGTTATCCTGATTGTGTTTCCACAATATTCAAATTGTTTCTTGTTTTTTTTTTCTTTTTGGAGGGGTAAGGTAGGGCAATTGAGGTTAAGTGACTTGCCCAAAAACACATAGCTAGTTTTTTTCTGTTATGTGTCTGATGCCAGATTTGAACTCAGGTCCTCCTGACTCCAGGTCTGGTGCTCTATTCACTTTGCCACCTAGCCACCCCTTCTTTCTTCCTGGCTTCTTGTAATATTTTCTCCTTGATCTGTGAACTCCAGAACCTGGCTATAATATTCTTAGGAGTTTTCTTTTTGGGATCTTTTTCAGGAGGTGATTGGTGGATTCTTTCAACCTCTATTTTGCCCTCTGGTTCTAAATATTAGGGCAATTCTCCTTGAGAATTTCTTGAAGGATTATTTCTAGGTTCTTTTTTTGATCATGTCTTTCAGGTAGTCCAATAATTTTTAAATTATGTCTCCTGGATCTATTTTCCAGGTCAGTGGTTTTTCCAATGAGATATTTCACATTGCCTTCTATTGTTTCATTTGTTTGGATCTATTTAATAGTATCTTGATTTCTCATAAAGTAACTGCCTTCCATTTGCTTCAATCTAATTCTGAAGGAATGATTCTCTTCAGTGAGCTTTTGAGATTCCTTTTCCATCTGGAAAATTTGGCTTTTTAAGGCACTCTGCTCCTCATTGACTTTTTGAGCCTCTTTTGCCATTTGAGTTAGTCTATTTTTTAAGGTATTATTTTCTTTAGTCAGGTTGTTGACTCTAATTTCATAAATTTCTTGCATCGTTCTTATTTTTCTTCTTAATTTTTCCTTCACTTCTCTTATTTGGTTTCAAAAATCCTTATTAAGTTCCTATATGGCCTGTAACCAGCTTATGTTGTTTTTTGGAATCTTTTGTTGCAGGAGTTCTGACTTTCTTGTCTCCCTCCTATTCCATGCTTTGATCTTTTTATCCCCAAAATGGGAGTGAAAAAACAGATTTATGTGCTTTCTTTTCTTCTTTTGCTTGCTCATGCTGCCACTCAATTACTTGGCTTTTGAGCTTATTGCCACAGTACAAATCTGCTACCAGGGAGCAGAGCTTTATCCCAAATCTCTGGGCTTTTCTCAGCTGCTGGAGCTATTGCTTGGCTATCCTCTCTGAAATCTCTACACTCTCTTGCATAGTCGTCATGCACCCCAGGACATCCACCCTAGACAGTGATCCAGATCCAATCAGGTTAAAGCAAGAGTGATTACCCCTCAGAATTGTTGCTTGATCCCACTACAATCTGTAGGCCAGGAGCTCTGAAGCAGCCATGCAGGGGAAGCTGCCGCACTTCAGCCACTGCTCCCTCCAGGGGGCAAAGACCAGACTGCACTTCCAGAATTCTGTTTCCCAAGGTCCACACTGCACTGACTTCTCACTTTGTCCTTAGCATCTATGGGTTTACAATTCTGGAAACTTCCACAGTTGCTGGTGATCTGAAGTTCCTTCAGCTGGAGGCTGGTTGTGGCTGCCCTGAGGCTAAATCTAAAAGCAGGCTCACACAGGACTGTGCTCAGCTCTCAGAGCGCTTTGCTGGCCCCTTCCTGCCAGCCTGCTGGTCTGCTTCAGGGGGAGGTTAGCTTCTCTCTGTCATTTTGTGGGTTCTGTATCTCAAAAGTTTGTTTAGAGTCATTTTATATGAATTGGCAGAGGTAGAAATGTTGGTCTGTTGTTGAAGAAGAAAAGAGAAGATATTTTCAGGAGATGAATTGACACATTGGTTAAATCTCATACTTATTGTGGCATTTAGGAAGCAACATGAGCAGAGACTGGATGGAGGAAGAAAAGATGTAATGCTAATGGATCATACTTAATTATTTCAGTTCCTTTGTATCCAGATTGAAAATGAATATTGAAATGTACAAGTATTCTTCTAAGTGATACCTTAATACAATGAGATTATTAAGTTTATAACATATTGATAAGTATGAGGATTAAACCTGGAACTGGTTAATGTCAGCATTAATCTCAATAACTGTTTGAAACCAGACAAATGAAGAAAGAATTTCATTCAGACTCTAGACCATTTTAACAATTATTTACTAATTAAATATAAATTTTCTAATTTTTCTCAACCTATCATGCATATAGCACAATTAATATAGCTAATGTTGATAATTTTATTTGGCAGGTTGGTCTTTAGGAGTTATATACACTTAATAGAACCCATTTATAATATATATTATAATATTACATTGGGTGTAGTATTTAACTTACCCCAAAATTAAGCCTTATTTAATCTCTGCATTGATGAGTTTTCTGTAGCACCTTTGGAAATCTCTTGTCCCTGTTTCTCTAATTCATAACAGACAGAAGCCCCCCCAAAATCAGAAAAAGTGTCCACAGTGTAGGGACATTAAATAGCTTTGATCACATATTTCTACATAAATACCTTTCTTCCCACATGAGGAATCAAACAACAAAATGATGCTTCAAATTCCAATTATGTATATATATACTCATTAGAAAAAGTAGATTGTGACATGTGAACAGTTGGAAGTGACACAAAGTTCACTAACACTTTCAAACTTACTGAATTAACATAACCATTGGTATTTTCATAGAACAAAATAACATGATGTGTGGAAAGTTAAAAATCAATTCCTAATCATAATGTTACATATTGCATTTTCCTTTTCAGAAAACAGAGTTGTGGGAATGGTTTCTGAGCTGGAGGATCAGAAATGGCCTAAGAGTTATCATAGATTTTTATCATGTTAAATGATAGATTGATACATGGCAAAGCTAGGTAACAGAAGAATGCTAAACAATTCTGAGGAGAATGAAGCAACAGTATTATAACAAGAAGAGGAGAATATACTTTTGATATTAACTGGTTTTCCCTTATGTTCTGAGAGGGATGACTGAAAAAAAGCTAGAAATATTTTCATAGCTATCAGCTGAAAGGCCTGAATGTAATGCTCTTCTGTACTGCATGGGCTTACTGATCAAAGCCTCTCTAGTAGATAGGAAGGACAAAATTGAAGTTAGAAGTGAAAAGTGCTGGGGATAACTAAGCACCACCCAGAGTTTGTTGTTGTTTGCTTGTTTCTGTTGTTTCCAATGCTTTGTTGACCCAAATTGGGATTTTCTTAGCAAAGATACTGGTGTGGTTTACCATTTCCTTATCTAGCTTATTTATGGATGAAGAAACCCAGGCAACCAAGGTTACGTGATTTGCCCAGGGTCACATGGCTAGTAAATAACTGAAGCTGCATTTGAACTCAGGTTTTCCTGACTCCTGGCCTAGAGATCTATCCACTGTGCCACCAAGTTGCCCATCCAACATGTAGCAACAAAGATATTTGGAAGGTGGAATCTTACCCACAACACCTGGAAGGTTGTAATGCGAATGTAAATTTTAAAGATCTTCCCTGCCCCTAGGCTAAAGTGCACCTGGAGCCTGGGGTGGGAGGCTTGTTTTTCAGTAGATACTTTTTGATTGGCCAGTGGGTCAATAAGGTTGTTACATTCTCTGAGCCAGGAGAAGGCTATATAAGCCCTGATGTGTAGCTGTGTTTTGGGACTCACTTTGAGAAGTGTTCTGTGATTTGATCTGAATTCTGGGAAGCCGTTGTTGAGAGTCCCCCGGCTTTGAAAAACCCAGATGTGGAAACCCAGATGTTGACTGGGTATGGATGTAATGGTTGGGCAGTTTGGAAATCTGTCTACATGATCTGTTTCTGTCTTGATAATTCTGCCTGTATGCTTTGAAGTTCGGGGTGCTGACCTTTGTCTCCTGAACAAGGTAAATGATATATGTCTGACTGATTAAAGTAAGCTTGTTAACCCATTTTGAGTTGCTCTCCTTTGACAAAGCAGATCCAAGAACCTGTATGGGCAGCAAACCCTGAGGACGTGCTTGGGGTGCTTGCTGCTACAAAATGGCGCTGTGAGCAGGATTGTAGAGTAAAAGGAAAGTATGGGGGCTGGGATAATTGTTTGTTTCCCAGTTGTGGTAGCTGTGATTCTGTGGAGCTGTGGAGCAGGAGAGAAGAATGGCCTGCATGCGGACTTCGCTGAGCTGAGAGCGGGAATGGTGAGCTGCCTGCATCGGGACCTGGGCAGAAGCCAGGAGCGGCTGCCGCCTGCGGGAGGAGAAGGAACCCAGGAGTTTGGAATTCAGCCACAGGAAAAGATAAGAACTGAGCAGCAAAGCAGGGGCACTGAGTGTGTTTCCTGGCTGCATCCCACAGTTTGGGACCCAGGGGGAGGATGGACTTGTGACTATGGTGGGTGGGATGAAGTGCCTTGGATCCCCAGGGACCCCACCTTGTTGGTTTTGTTGCCCAGCCCCCTCTCTGTGCTTGGAGGCAGGGGCTGGAGCTCTGTGAGGGGAAGGATACCCCTCCCCCCTCCCCCAGAGAACTGTATTTGAACTCTTGTTTTGAATTGAGATGATAATGCTATGTACTTTGTGTTTGTTTAAGGGCCAGTAGCCACTTTGGTAACTTTGGTTCTGTACTTTGAAAATGTAACCTAAGAATGTACTTTGTGTTTGTTTAAGGGCCAGTGGCCACTTTGGTGACTTTAGTTCTGTACTTTGAAAATGTGACCTAAGAAATGTTCGGTGCTGATTCAAAAGTAAATTGTCTATGCTATGGGCATGAAAGATCTTGGGGCTGAATGTAATGCGAATGTAAATTTTAAAGATCTTCCCTGCCCCTAGGCTAAAGTGCACCTGGAACCTGGGGTGGGAGGCTTGTTTTTCAGTAGATACTTTTTGATTGGCCAGTGGGTCAATAAGGTTGTTACATTCTCTGAGCCAGGAGAAGGCTATATAAGCCCTGATGTGTAGCTTTGTTTTGGGACTCACTTTGAGAAGTATTCTGTGATTTGATCTGAATTCTGGGAAGCCGTTGTTGAGAGTCCCCCGGCTTTGAAAAACCCAGATGTGGAAACCCAGATGTTGACTGGGTATGGATGTAATGGTTGGGCAGTTTGGAAATCTGTCTACATGATCTGTTTCTGTCTTGATAATTCTGCCTGTATGCTTTGAAGTTCGGGTTGCTGACCTTTTTCCCCTGAACAAGGTAAAGGATATATGTCTGACTGATTAAAGTAAGCTTGTTAACCCATTTTGAGTTGCTTTCCTTTGACAAAGCAGATCCAAGAACCTGTATGGGCAGCAAACCCTGAGGACGTGCTTGGGGTGCTTGCTGCTACAAAGGTGTCAGTAAAAACAGTGCCTGTTAGAGAAACAGGACTAATAGAAAGCAGTGAGACAACATCACAGAAGCCAAAAGTTTTGTTATATTGGAGGTACTGAATGGACATTTTAGCTGTACAAAATGGTTATTTGTATTTGTTGCATACATGTCCCTCTCTGCTGCTATCTTATCTATACTTGTTTGCTACTTGAGTATACCTAATGCATAATTCCTATACTTGTCTACTTTGCTCAGTGAAAGCTTGTGAATTGTGGGGAGGTTGTGTATTTTCAAGGTTTGCACAATGGTTGTTCTGTTCTTCTATTTAAATGCTTCTGTTGGGATATAAATACAATATCTTCTGACTGATGAGTAAATATAAACTCATTATTGGGGGAACATGAACTATAGTACAGAAAGGATTTTGACCCTTAATATCTCTAGAATTAGGCATAGCTAGCAGGGGCTATGTGGGTGTGGGGGAATTTGGTACTAAAAACTTTTGTCCAGTCTTATATCAAGAAAAATTGAAAATCATTTTTAAGACCTATCTTGAATCATCAGGAACTTACAATCTAGTTGGGGAGAGGATAATTGAAAAAATTCAGAATAAGTTTTTTTGAATTTCAATGATTTTTCTGTCTTTAATTTCAATGCTGCACAAGCTATAATTACTGTGGACCTACTCTGTCTCCAGCTCTGTGTCTATGCATTACTTGTTTGCCAAAGAAGTCTAAGTTATAACCGTTGCTTTCAAGTAGCATGCAGTCTATTTGGGATGACAACACTTACTGACAAATGATTAGCAGAAACACAACAGTGTAATTTAAGATACTGCCCAAATGCACAGACATGAAGTATTACAGAGTATGTGCAAGGGCTGACAATGGTCTTTTAAGGACCATATTTGTTAAGAAATCAAGGAGGTAAATTTTGAATTATGGGTAAGATTTGAGCTGCTGAATCCAATAAAAGTTCAGAGGAGAAAGAGGTCACTCTCATTCCGTGAAAAATAGAAAGAGGGTACACGAAATGAGGAAACCATATCTATGTGAGTCAAAAGAAAAAAAAGTTTTCTACTTAATGCAGAGCCAATTTCATTATTTAAAAGGTACAGAGAATTTATGTCTATGTTTCTATAGATGAGGGTCTAATCTTAAACGCCAGGCACCTCAAAAAGATGTTCACTGTTAAGAACGTGTTAATAGTGCATAATATTTTAATACATTCTGGAAAGTTAGGATAAGGAAAATATGACCAATCATTCTGTTAGCAAGGTGACTTTTACTGAGAGATGTTCTTAAAGACATTTACTCTTTGTCTCATCATATACTTAAAGTCTAGAACAGTAAATTAGAGCTTTGTATACATAAAGAGAGATTTTAGCATATCAGAGAAAGATGGATGTTAATTATAAAATTACATATTTGTATATTGGAGTAGTTTTAGCACTAGATGAATACAGAATTATTTTCAGACAATATATGATATATTTATAAATATGCACTTGTTACTTATACTACTTAGGTTTTTTCTTTTTTTTTTTGGTGAGGTTGGCATGGTGAAAACTCAAAGGAGTATTTCCATTCCACTTAACCAGCTTAGATAGAGAAATGCATGTATGGAGCTGACTTGGTAGGGGAAAGGGCAATTTCCAGGCTATTATCCAAATGTGTTCATGTAGAACTAAGTTGAATTAAAATCTAAATGGTCCTAGAGACAGAAGACCAGATACAAGTGAGACAGACGATGATTTTGGAAGGACCACATGAACTAAAGTCAGAAAAGTTACGTAGAAAAATTCCTCAGTTAGGAGCCCAAAACTTATGAACTGAATGTTTGACAATTGTGGAGCAAGAATTACACTGGAAGTACATCATATTATGGATGCAGTTTACTTAACAAGGTCTTTTCTTCTCTCAAGCGTATCTGTTCAGTTAGCTGTTGGCTAGCCAACAGCACTGTGATTACTTACAGTCATAACACAAAAAGTAATGTTAAAGATTATTTTTAATAAAGCTACTCCTTTTTGTATATGACATTGGTTCTAACCTTTTATAATAAAAATTCAGAGGAAAAAAGATAGTTGTGCATTTAACCTTGCTCTGTATTCCTCAATTGCATATATGCTGAGCTAATAGATGATAAAAACATTTGATTGTCCAACCCTGCTTACAATTTTATTTCCCTATCCCTCTTCCTCTTCAATCCTTTTACCTTTATGTGGGGCATGACTAAAGAACAGGGACTAGGTTTATGATGTCTCTTTTCCATGATTAAGTATCATGAAATATTAGATTTATTTAAAAATTTGTTGATGGTCATGATGAAGGGAACATGTTATCTAGTATCTTTATCCTGTATTAGCTTGGTTTGCATTTATTTGGTAGCATATTTTCTTTCCCATTAGATTGTAAATTCCTTGAGGATGGGGGTTGTCTTTTGTCTCTTTTTGCATCCCCAGTACTTAGCACAGTGCCTGGTGCAAAGTACATACTTCCAAATATTTACTGAATTAATAAATGAACTAAAAAGAACCCTTTGGGAGAAGTTGATCATTTCTAAAGCTGGGTAAAATATTACCACTGTTTATTAGGACCAGGGGCTGACAACATGATATTCACCTCTTAATGGAGAGTAGGAAAGAAAGATATGAATGGGGAGAAATAAATGTGAATCCGAAGAGAAAGGAGTTAAGTGAACCAGATGTTATATTGGAAGTTCTTTGGTTTTGCTCGCAAAAAAATAGGAGCTGGACTGATGCACTTCTTAAATTATGTATTTTGGAAATCTTTCAGCTTTTTCATCACCTAAATTTACTGTTGTTTCTATTTTAAATCCCTGTTATCACTCAAAAAAGTATCCCTTATAATAAAGAAGGAAAAAAAAAAAGATACAAATTCAGTACAACTAATTAGCATATCCAATAAATAAATGAAAATCTGTTGGTTGTGTTGATTGTTCCCAAACCATGTTGCCATAATCCCTCCAAAAGAAGTAGGGGAATGGAGGAAGAAGCATAGTATCTTCTCATACTTCTTCTTTGGGACCAAATTCAGCCATTTATAGTTTCACCAAATTAAAATTTCAATGTTTCCTATTTTGTTTTCCTTATGTGTATTGTTCTCATTGCTTTGCTTACTTCACTTTTTATCAGTTCATGGAAGGCCATACTTGTCCATATTGATCATATTTGTTTTTTTTCTTATCACATAATTATATCTTTTTACATCAATATACATTTACATTAGCCATTCCCTTTCTGAAGGGCATATACTTTGTTTCCAATACTTTGCTACTACAAAAGTATTGCTGTGGAAAAAAAAAACTCTTTTAAGCAAAGTTGTTGAAGACCTGCATATATTTGCATTATTTTTGTATTATCAAATGTTTAATAATCACACATTTCAAGCTCTCAGGGATCTCTGAATTTATGTATCTAATGTAACTACTTCATTTTCAGATGGAGAAACAGAGGTAATGGGAAGTTAAACAAATTTCTAAGTTTATGTCAGTAACAATTGGGTGATCTGGGATTTTGAATCATTCTGTTGCTGTAAATCCTGAATCATTTCTTTCCCCCTGCATACTATACTCATATGGGCATTTTTCCACGGGGCAAGCATATCTATGATTGGGGAGCCTGCAACATCAAGGCTACATGTGACCCTCTAGGTCCTTCAGCCCTTTGACTGAATCCCAATGTCACAGAAGAAATCCCCTTAATAAAAGGATTTGTTCTGTAAAACTTGACTCAATCAAAAGGCCACACCCAAGGACCTGCAAAGCCATATGTGGCCTAAAGACTGCTTGTTCCCCACCCTTGACAGCCTGTGTTCACTTTATCTCCAAGCATTTTAATTTATTTGGCCAATCAGGGCCAGCTAAATACACACAACATCATAGGATCCTGGCTTCATAGATTTAGGGTTAGAGATAACCTAGGAGTCAAATGACCTCATGTCACAATTAAGGAAATGGAGATAAAACTTGTCATTTATGCAGGTTAGCATTGCTAGAAGTGAGGCAGCATTTGAATTCAGGTCTTGCTGATTCCAAGTCTTGTACTCTATTCAATGAACCTGCTTGTTAGTCTTGTATAGACTGTTCTGAATTACCTTGCAATGCATCCTGATCATGTCATTTGCCCATGTATGACCTGCCTTAACTCCCTTGTGTCTTCAGTGGCTAAAAGGTAGGACCCTCTCCTGAAGAGCACTGGTGGAGGGTGTGTGTGTGTGTGTGATACACTAAGCCTTTTGTGCCTAAGGGATAAACATCCTTTACATGCTGAATGCCTAATGATGCAGAAATATGCTTCTAAAATAGAGACCGTTCTTTGCCCTCTTTTCGTAGATAACACAAAAGTATAGCAAAAAAAAAAAGTTCTATTTGAGCTCTGACCTGCATGTAGATGAAATAAACCTCAGACCCATCCCAAGGGTTTGCTGCCCCTGGGTTAGAGTTTAGATTGCTTTGTCATAACATTGTGGTCCATCTTGCTCTTGTGATAAGAGCTCATACAAATTCTCCAAAGAAACAACAGCTTTATTGGTTTCTACTTCCCCTTAGGATCTGTTGTTCTCCTTAAGCCTTCCTGTTCTTCCATTTCACAATTTACAGCTTGGAAGTCCAATATTCCTTAAGAGCCTGCAGTTGATAATGTAGATAAATAATGAATGAGAGAGCCTGCTAGAGTCAGCGGGTAATCTCTGCCTCTTTTGTAGGCTGCTTATATACTTGTTCTTGGATGTAGATGCAGCAAATTCAAATCCTTCAGGAGGGTAGAGGAAGCCCCATCTAGGTTACACAATATAAAATGGCCAATTAGGTTTCACCTTTAGAAACCAGTCTTTGCAGCCAATTAGAATTCTTTGGATTAAAAATCCCCAACACAATCATATCAGTTCACAGTAATAGAACAGTTTACACATTATTAAACCCTTTCTGAACAACACTATGAGGCAGAGAAAAACCTTATTATCCCCATTGTATAAAGAACACTAAGGGTCAAAGAGGTTAATTCATTTGGCCATGGTCACAAAATTAGTACAGAGATGAAACAGAATCTGAGTCTAACTTCAAGTCCAATAAATACTCTGTGCAAGTGTTTCACAGGCTATCCTGTTGCAGGTAGGTGTTCTCACTTCATAATTCAAATGCATTGACAAAAGTTCAATAGTTTTTTGGCCTTCTATTACTTTTTGTTAGAGAAGTACTCTTGTGAGACACAGGGAAACATATGCGTTTATGACTTCATATATTGTACAGGTTACTTCATTGGATATTTTTCAAAGTAACTTAGGGAGGGAAAGAGTATTCTTATCATCTATCTACCTCTATTCCCTCCTATGTGAAATGGGGATAACAGCATATGCCTCCCGGGGTTGGTTTTAGGATAAAATAAGAATATTTATATTATTGTGCAAACCTTACAGTGCTATATTATTGCTAGTTATTGTTATGAAGTACCCAGAAGATGATGAAAAGAGTAGGAATTCCTATTATTAGGGCAGCTAGGTGGCACAGTAGATAGAGTGCTGGGTCTAGAGTTGGGAAAGCATGAGTTCAAACCTGGTCTTAGAAACTTATTACTCTGGGCAAATCACTTAACTCTGCTTCAGTTTTCTCATCTGTAAAATCAACTGGAGAAGGAAATGGCAAATTGCTTCAATATCTTTGCCAAGAAAATCCCAAATTGGGTCATGAAGAGTTGGACATGACTGAAACAACTCAAAAATCATGAGAACAACAAAGTTCAAGTATGTCTTTGGACACTTACTAGATTGTGAGCCTGGGCAAGTCATTCACCTCTCCATTCATCAGTTTCTTAGTCTGCACAATAAAGATAATAATAGCACCTTTCTTGTAACATTTTTGCGAGGATAAATTGAGGGAATATTTGAAAACACTATGCTAACTTTAAAGAACTATATAAATGCTAGTTATAGCTTAGAGTTTACTTCCTCTGGATGGGGGGAGGGTATAGAATTAAAATTTTAAAGTGTTATACAAATGTAATATTATATTATTATAAATGTAAATAACTTGTATTCACTAAGTTTCTTTTCTTTTAAAAATATTAATTGGTCATTTACTAACAGCAACACTGAGATGAGAAAAAGGTACAGCTTAATTAAACCAAATGCTCAATATTGAAAATTCATTTAGTAAAATGTTTCAGAAACTAAATATTATTATTTAACTTCATTTTTTATTAACAAATATATAAAAGGTCCAATGTTGTGAAACATTTGGTTTATTTATTTCTTTAATACTGGTGATGATTTTCATAAAACTATCTGCACTCTCTTACCCAGAAAGATCGATTGATTGGTAGATAGATAGATAGATGAATGGATAGATATACATAGATGTCTACATCTGACTTTCATAAAGTTATCCAACATTATCTCATGCAGATAGACACACAGATAGGTATACATACTTATGTACATACATACATAGGACAACATGATTTGTTACACAAAGCACAGCACAAAAAGTCAACAACCAAACCCCTAACTCCCAGCCTGAGAAGCATGGTACATCTGTACCACAGAAGCAGAAATCCAGTATAAAAATTCAGGACATAGGAAATCACAATGAGTAAGAAGGAAACTGTGAAATTAGGAATGAGACAATCTTATTAAAATGAGCAAGAACAACCAAATTTAGAGGACAACATAGACAATATACTCACACCTGAAACCACAGAAGGTTTCAGGACTAAGTGGGTCTCAAGCCCAAAAAGCATCCTTGGAGTAGCTCAAGAAAGATTTTAAAAGCCAAGTGAGAGCTAGAAGATAAATTTAAATCTACATTGACTGAATTGGGGAAAAAAAGCCTCTCTGAAGAAAACAAATTCTTAAAAAGTAAAATTTTTGGACTGGGATGGGAGGTTCAAAAATCTAATTGAAGAAAATACTTCCCAAAAACGGGAGCTTCAAAAACTAACCAAGGAAAATAATTTACTAAAAATTAGAATCAGTCAAATTTAAGCTAAGGTTTGCATGATGCATTAAGAGTCAATCAAACAAAACATAAAGATTAAAAACATTAGAAAAAAGTTTAAAATATCTCACTGGAAAAACAACTGACCTGGAGAACAGATCCAGGAGAGATAACCTAAGAATTATTGGTCTACCAGAAAGCCATGATGAATAAAACAGCCTGGAAACACATCCTCCAGGAGATTGTCAAAGAGAACTGTCCTAAGGTCCTAGAATTAGAGGGTAAAATAATCATTGAAAGAATTCACCCAACTCCTACTGAAAGAGATCCCAAATTGAAAAGTCAAAGAAATATTGTAGCTAAATTCCAGAATCACAAGGTCAAGGACAAAATATGGCAAGCAGCCAGAAAGATACAGTTCAAATATCGTGGAAGTACAGTCAGGATTACACAGGATCTAGCAGCGAAATTTGATATTTTGTAAGGCAAAAGAGCTTGGACTGCAACCAAAGATCAATTACCTGGCAAAACTGAGCATAATCTTTCAGGCAAGGAGATGGTAATTTAATGAAATAAGGGACTTCAAGACTTTTCCTGATGAAAAAGCCAGAGGTCAATGGAAAATTTGATCTCCAAATATGAGACTCAAAAAAGACATTAAAAAGTAAACAAGTAAAACACACATTTACACACACACACACAGACACACACACATAACTTGGGATTCAATATGAACAAACTGTTTACATCCCTATATGAGAAGCTGATACCTTTCAATATGGAAATTTATATAATTATTATGACATTTAAAAGGGATATCCATAGACAGAGGGTATGGGTATAAATGAACTAATCTGATTATTAAAAAAAAAACCTTATTAAGGGATATAAAGGGACTATAATGGGAGAAAAGAAAAGGATGAGGCATAAACAGGTAAATTATGCTGCCCAAAGAGGCATAAAAACATACTATAGTAGAGGGAAAGGAGGGAGATGAGCATCATATTAACTTTACTCTCATTGGTTCTGGTTCAAGGAGGGATCAGCATAACCAGTTATGTTTAGGATTCTAATGTGAAAAGACACAAAAACTCATTATAATAGAGGGAAAGGAGGGAGAGAAAGGAGCACTGTATGAAATTTACTCTCATTGGTTAGGGTACAAGGAGGGAATAACATACTGCATTATGTATAAAAAGTGATTGTGCCCTACAAGCAGTAGTAGGGGTAAGAGGGAAAAAAAGGGGGAGTGGTTAGAAGGGAGGGAAATAGTAGTAAGGGGAAAGGCTAGGTAAAGAGAGGGGGAGCACAGGGAGGGAATACTGAGGCAGATGGTGGTCAAAAGGAAAACTCTTAAGGAGGGGAAAGGAGAAGGAAGAAAAAAAAACAAGTAAGGAAATAGGATGGAGGGAAAGACACAGATAGTATTCATAACTGTGAATGTGAATGGGATGAACTCTCCCATAAAATTGAGGTGGATATCAGAATGGATTAAAAACCTCAATCCTACAATATGTTTTCTACAAGAAAACATTTGAAACAAGGAGATACACACAGGGCAAAGGTAAAAGGCTGGAGGAGAATATAATATGCTTCAGCTAAAGTAAAAAAAAACAGCGGTAGGAATCCTTATTTCAGATAAAACAAAAGCAAAAATAGGTGTAATTAAAAGAGATAAGGAAGGAAACTACATCCTGCTAAAACACACCAATGAGAATGAAACAATATCATTACTAAACATTTATGCACCAAATGGTAAAGCATCTAAATTCCTAGACAAGGTAAGGGAATTAGAAGAAGAAATAGATAGCAAAACTATAGTAGTGGAGACCTCAATATCCCCCTCTTGAACTTGATAAATCTACCCTCAAAATAAACAGGAAAGAAGTTAAGGAGGTGAATAGAATTTTAGAAAGGCTAGACATGATCAATATCTGGAGAAAACTGAATGGGGATAGAAATTACATATCTTCTTCACAGCAGTAAATGGCACATACACAAAAATTGACCTTATTATACTAGGGCAAAAAACCTCACAATTCAGTTCAGAAAGGCAGAAATATTAAATGCATTCTTCTCAGATCAGGATGGAATAAAAATATATAATGAAGGGCCATGGAAAGATAGACTAAAACCCAATTGGAAACTAAATAATTTAACCCTAAAGAATGAGTTTATAACAAAAAAACTTATAGAAACAATCAGTAACTTCATTCAAGAGAATGACAATAATGAAACAACATACCAAAACTTTTGGGATACAGCAAAAGCAGTTCTTAGGGGAAGATTTATATGCCTGAATGCAAAAATCAATAAAATAGAGAAAATGGAGGTCAATAAATTGGGCATGCAATTTAAAAAGCTAGAAAAAAAATTGAAAATCCCCAATTAAAATACTAAATTATTAAGAAAGTTATAATTATGAAAACTATTGAATTAATAAATAAAACTAAGAGACGGTTCTATGAAAAAATCAATAAAATTGATAGAACTTTCGTCAATATGATGGATAAAAGAAAGAAGACAATCAAATTACTAGTATCAAAAATGAAAAGGGTAAATCTACCTCCAATGAAGAGGAAAGTAAAACAATAATTAGGAGTAATTTTGCCCAATTGGGTGCACATAAATTTGACAATCTTAGTGAAATGGATGAGTATTTATAAAAATATAAATTGCCCAGATTAACTGAAGAGAATGTAAATTACTTAAACCCTTCTCAGTTAGAGAAATTGAGCAAGCCATTAAGGAACTCCTTAAGGGAAAAAAATCTAGGGACAAATGCATTTACTAGAAAATTCTATCAAACGTTTAAAGAATTATTGATCCCAATACTTTACAAACTATTTGGGAAAATTGGTGGAATCCTACCAAATTCTTTTTTATATTTACCTAAATCAGGAAGAGACAAATGGAGAAAGAAAATTACAGATCACTTTCCCTCATGAATATAGATGCAAAAAATTTTTAATTAAATATTAGCAAAAAGACTACAGCACCTTATCACAAGAATAAGACACTTTGATCAGGTAGGATTTATTCCAGGAATGCAAGGATAGTTCAATATTAGGAAAACTATAAGTATAATTGATCATATAAACACCAAAAGTAACAGAAACAACATGATTATCTCAATAGATGCAGAAAAGGTTTTTGACAAAATACAACATACATTCCTATTAAAAACACTAGAAAGTATAGCAATAAATGGAGCCTTCCTTAAAATAATAAGTAGCATCTATCTAAAGCCATCAGCAAATGTTATATGCAATGGGAATAAGCTAGAAGCATTTCCAATAAGATCAGGGGTGAAACAAGGATATTAACTATCATCCCTCTCATTCATTCTGATATTAGAAATGTTAGGAGTATCAATAAGAGAAGAAAAAACAATTGAAGGAATCAAATTAGGCAAATAAGAGACTAAACTATCACTCTTTGTAGATGACATGATGATATACTTAGATAATCCTAGAGAATAAAGTAAAAAAAAAACTACTTGAGATAAATTTGACAAAGGTGCAGGATATAAAATAAACCCACATAAGTTCTCGGCATTCCTATATATCTCTAACAAAATCCAATAGCAAGAGACAGAAAGGGAAATGCCATTTAAAGTTACTGTCAACATTATAAAATATTAGGGAATCTACCTGCCCAAACAAACCCAGGACCTATATGAACACAACTACAAAACACTTTTCACACAAATAAAGTCAGATCTAACTAATTGGAAAAACATCATTTGCTCATGGCTTGGTCAAGCTAATGCAATAAAAATGGCAATTTTACCTAAATTTAATTACATGTCTAATGCCATATAATTCAATCTACCAAAAATTGCTTTAGGGTATGCTAGGAAAAATAATAACAAAATTCCTTTGGAAGAACAAAAGGTCCAGAATATCAAGGGAATTAATGAAAAGAAATGCTAGGGAAGGTGACTTAGCCATACAAGATTTTAATTTGTATTATAAAGCGTCAGTCATCAAAACTACTTGTTTGTGGCTGAAGAATAGAGTAGTATATCTATGGAATAGACTCGGTACACAAGATTCAGCAGTCACTGACTATAGTAATCTATTGTTTGATAAACCCAAAGACCCCAGTTTTTTGTATAAGAATTCATTATTTGTTAAAAACTTCTGGGAAAACTGGAATATCATATGGCAGAAACTGGGCATAGACCATTATCTAACAGCATATACCAAAATCAAGTCTAAATGGGTGCATGATCTAGGTATAAAGGCTGATACTGTAAGCAATCTGGGAAAGCAAGAAAAAAATTTACCTGTCAGATTTATGAAGATGGGAAGACTTTATGACCAAACAAGGATTAGAGAGCATTATAAAATGCAAAATGGATAATTTTGGTTACATTAAATTGAAAAGCTTCTATACAAAAAAAGCCAATGTAATCAAGATTAAGAGGGAAGTGGAAAATTGGGAAAGGATTTTTACAACGACTGTTTCTGATAAGGGCGTCATTCCTAAAATACATAGAGAACTGAGTCAAATCTATAAGAACACAAGTCATTCCCCAATTGATAAATGGTCAAAGGATATGAATAGACAGTTTTCATAGGAAGAAATTAAAGATATCTATAAGCATATGCAAAGGTGCTCTAAATCACTAATGATTAGAGAAATGCACAACCAAACAACTCTGAGGTAGCACATCTTACCAGTCAGATTGGCTAAGATGAGAAAACAGGAAAATGATAAATGCTGGAGAGGATATGGAAAAATTGGAACATCAATGCATTATTTTTGGAGTTGTGAACTGATTTAACTATTCTGCAGAGCAATCTGGAACTATGCCAAAGGGCTATAAATAAGTGCATACATACCCTTTGACCCAGCAATGCCACTTCTAGGGTTGTATCCCAAAGAGATTATAGAAGTAGGAAGATTCCTTATATGTATAATAATGTTAATAGCAGCTCTTTTTCTGTTGGGAAAGTATTGAAAATCAAAGGTATGCCCATCAATTGTGTAATGGCTAAACAAGTTGTGGTATATGAATGTAATGGAACACTATTGTGCTATAAGAAATGAGGAGCATATGGACTTGATAATAACCTGATGTTGAGTGAGAAGAGCAGAATTAGGAGAAATTTGTACACAAATGCAGACATAATACACGTGTGATGGCCAAGTTTGATACTTTGGGCTCTTCTCAGCAATGCAAGGTTATAAGAGAACTCCAAAAGACTTATGATTGAAAGAGATGTCCACATCCAGAGAAAGAACTACAGAGTTTGAATGCAGATTGAAGCAAACTACTGGCTCTCTTTCTTTTTCTTGTTTTGTTTTGTTTCCTCTTTCCCATCATTCATTACATCGGTTATAATCCTTTACAACCTAAAAAAAAAAGATTGCATATATTTGTATAAAGGAGAAAATTGAAGCTGTAAAAATATCTCCTTAAATTATTAAAAATGATAAGATGATTCTTGGTTTTCCTTTGAATGGATAAAAATGATTCATTGATCATTATATACTAGAAACTGTGCTAATACAAGGGCAATACAAATACAAAGCTGCTTTTAAGTAACTTAGGGAACTCACCAGACAGAGGAACTAGATTTGGAAGGGGAATAGAGAGTATGGCTACAAACAACATATTGAGTAGGAAATGAACAAGAAATGATATGGCACTTTTATTTCTGGACAGATGAGGTGAAACGTCATTTGTCAGAGTCCAGAGTCTGAGTTCTAGGGTGGAAGGAAATGAGTGGCAAGAGGGCAGACATAATGGTTTGGAAGTATCCAGGAAGTGAGACACTCTCCGTGAATGACTATGACGGAGATAATTCTTCTCCAATATCTCTTATCAATTCCTTTGGGGGGAAACTGTCTATGTGGCCAAAAGGCAAATGTCAATGACATGTTTGCCATTGTGATGGTATATTAAATATTTTTCTTCTTCGAGTTTACAGAGCAATTGCTTATCTCGTACATGAACTATACAGCTGAGAACTTGATCATTTAGGATTATTAAAACTTCTCTGGAAGTCTTTCCAAAAGTAGTCCTATGAGCTGCATATTAATATCTGGGAAATAAAATCCTTACTCCCACCCTGAGGTTTCAAACGTCACAAAGGAACATATTTTTTTCTAAGAGAGGGAACGAGGGTAGTGGCTAGAGTTCCAGGCTTGGAATCTGGAAATCTGGCTTCAGATTTTGTCTCTGACAGCTTTCAAGCTGTGTGACCATGTGGAAATAACAACCTTTTATACCATCAGTATCCTCTCTGGAAAATGGGAGAAACTTTCTCCATTGTACCTTAATGAAAGGGTATTATGAGACTCAAATGATGTATTTTACATTGAACTCTGCAAACTTTTAAATAACATATAGATCACAGTTATTATTTTTCATATCACTAGTTTTTTTCAGTGATTTCCTTAAGCCTACAGAAAACCAGTGACATTTCTGTGATAGACGAGGTCTTTACCAAATATAGTTTGTATATTGATTTAAGTATATAATGGACTTAGCTGTTATTTGGGGATGAATGATACTATCTTAACTGTGGGGACATTATCATTACTATTACAGAAAATGGTCCCAAATGGTGATAACCTCTAACTTTGGCTATTACTGCACTGAGTGGTTAAGGAGATAATGTGACCTCCACAGCTGAAAAAGCCAGAGTGATGTGCCAAAGAATGCTTCAAATACTAATGTATTAATATAGCAGGTTCCTTTTCCAACCCGTTAAGTGTCTCATATTAATGCTTCCCTCAGGGATGTGGGCAGAGAAGCTGGCTTAACTGATGGACTGATTTGTTTAGTGTTTAAATGGCCATATGGTACTGAGTGTGACATCTTACTAGAGTGAATTTTCTTTGTGGCATTCTTCCAGGTGACCAGTAGTTTTTGCTCTTTAATTTTTATGTGGCAGTAATGTTTATGGAGCAAGGGTCAGCCTTAAGCATAATTCAAATGAGAAGCTTACGATTAGTGATTTGAATGTCACAGAAATGTTTTTGTGGACATGTAGCACACCCTCCCTATAGTCCACCTCCTATTCCCATGTTATATATTGTTCAGAAGTTTCTAGTACTATGTTGTTAGTCCTGGAGGGACTTCTTAACGAAATATATCTTTCAGATGGGCTGAAGCATTGTGTTATCTGGGAGGGATGGTGTATTAGCTAGCTAATGCATTATCTGGATTAGTTTATCTAATTAATCCATTAATAACCATTGTCACTTAGCATATGGCAGTTCTCTGAGGGAAAACAATATAGGATGGAAAAGATTTTCAGAATGAGATGAGGTTGAAAGTACTTTGACCCAGAAGAAGGGTGTACTGAGGACACTGGAGTCTTTGTTCTATGTTTAGTTATAAGGAGTTAGACAGAGAAACTATTTTGTGAAATGTTTTCAAAATAATTTGGATTACAGGATCAGCAATTTTAAGCTGCAAGGAAACTTAGAGACTATAAAACATCCTCTTATTTTATAAGTGAGGAGAATGAGGCATGCAGAAGTTAAGTGACTCACTTGGGGACATACAGCTGGTTAGTGGACAAGGTAGGATTTGAACAAACGTCTTCTTCACTTAAGGTTCAACACTCCAGTCATTACACCACCCAGCTGCCTCCTTAGTTTGAGTCAATTTTGAAAACAGGTGAAAGGAAAATAAAATAATCAAAAGCAATACATATTAGAACCCAAACTGATTAGAGCAGTCAGTGCTACTCTAAGAGTATGGATACTGCATTTCATTCATTGTCAATAGAAAAAAAATTATAGTTTCATTGCTTCTGGGATAAAATACCAAATACAAAACTTAACATGTAAAGCTCTTCAGAGCCTGGCCCAGTCCATCTTGCTAGACATCTTTACATTGCTTCCTTTACCAACTCTTTGTTCCAGTCAATCTTGCCTACTGTCAGATTCTTGCATTTCTATTCAATCTCTTGCCCCCATGCCTTTGTATTTGCAGTTCCAGAAGGACTTATTCCTCACCTCCTTCTTAATATCTTCAGCTTCTTTTAAGAAGGCTTTCCAAATCTCCACTTCTAGTTCTCTCTTATTGCTCAAATCGTCTTTTATTTACTTTACTGTTTTCTGTATCATCCTACTAGAATGCAAATGTATCAAAGGTAAGAACATCTCTTTGTTTTGTCCCTCTATTTTCATTGTTTAGCAAATTACTTTCCCCATGATGAGAAATTTATAAATGCTTGCTGAATTTAATGTTGAAGCTTGTAATGGTAATGGGATTTGAAGATCTTCCATGCCCCTTGTTTTGGTAAGCAAACAGGTACTTAGCACCTTGTTTCCAGTTCATGATTGTATCAAATATTATGATCCAGAACTTGTGAATCCCACAGTGTGATGAACTTGCGGATGTAACAGGAAAGGGCAGAATAGGGAGGAGCTAATACCATATATAAGGAAAAGCCTAAGCTAGAGAGCCAGAACTTCTTCTGAGAACCAAATTGAGAACTTCTGAGAGCCATCCAGAGCTGCTGAAAACTTCTGAGAACCAGCCAGAACTGCTGGGAACAAGAACTGCTGGGAGTCAGAATTTCTGGGAACAAGCAGCATAGAGGCTGAAGAGCTACCACAAGTGAAGAGAGGAGGATCCTTGCTTCAGGGAGCCTGTTTTGTTTTGAAGGCTTGGGAATGTGGGTGTTTGCTGCATTGACTATGTATATCAACTTCATGGTTATTGTAATGACTTTGACTTTCTGGTTTTAGTCTCAGTTTTCTGGTATTTGAATAAATGCTTTGGTTCTGTCATCCATGTGGAGAGCCTGTTACACTTTGTGATTCACAACTACACCAGCATATTTATAGCCACCATGGGCTCTGTGAGTATCACATTGCTGGTACAAAGGTAATAGGAAAAAATATCTCTGAATCTCTGAAAATATTTCCGCTGCCCATTTCCCCAAATCTCCTTCATGTAATGCAGGGAAAATAGTCATATGTTTGGAGTTCATGATTGTTGATATAAAACCTAATTCTCCTTCTTACTATCTGTGAGAGAAAGTGGGCAAAAGCACTCTACCTCTTTGGCTCTCCATTTTTTAAATTTTTGCATAATGAGGGTTGGGGAACTTCCAGAAATTGAGTGCAGAACTTTGTGGTAGGCAAAGGTCATAGTATTCTCGAGGTAACATTGGTTTGATTAGAGTTGTCAGGCCAAAGTATGGAAAGGGATAAGGAGCATGCCAGTGGCTGGAGGATGGACAGTGGTTAGGGTGAAGAGGTGGCTACTTGTCTAAGGGAGTTGAATTGAGGTTACCTCCTCTCTGGTATAATTTTGGACAGTGGTGGGGAAGCTGTACTCTTGAGTACATGTGACACTCCAGGTCCTCAAGTAGCCCTTTGACTGAGTCCAAGTTGTACAAACAAAATCCTTTAATTGCTCTGTGAAGTTTGAATTCAGTGAAAGGGACACATTAGAGGACCTAGAGAGTCACACGTGACCTCCAGGCTGCAAATTCTCTACCCTTGATCTGTTTTTAGGGTGCAGTAATCACAAGGGACAGAACAGGAAATATCTGGATGAAGGGGAGGGGAGGTTAGATGGTTGATTTTTAAATCAGTGATTCTTTGTTCTAGCATCCACTAGGAATATAATGTGTAAATCATCTTAGAGATTTACTAGTCTAACACCTGAATTTTATAAAATAAGAATATCGAGCCACAGACAAGTTAAGTAATTTTCCCAAGGTCAAAAATTTTTCATTGGTAGAATCAGGAGTAGATCTCTCTGCATTCCTGACTCATGGTCTTTCTGCCATAGCATCCTTCTTCCTCTAAAGGGGAGGATGGGGCAGAAGCTCTATAATTATGAATTTTTATTGGTAAAAGACATTTCTTCCTGTCTACCTGAACAGAAAATTCTTTATCAGAGGTAAATGTGAACTTCATATATAAAAACAATATAAAATTTTGAGATGTGATACCACTCAAAACAATTTAAAAATAAAAATAGTTTGAATATTTTGTGGTTCATTAGGTAGATTTCACCAGATCACTGGTTGGCTAGAATCAGAGAATTATCTTAAATTACAGCAGTACCAATTGACATTGACCATTGAATTTAAATATATTAAAAGAGGAAGGCTTAAAAATGCACACAAGAGTAGTTTTTAACATAAGGGGAAATGAGGAATTGAAATGTTGATTGGCTTAGAAATATACAGGCTTGCACTCTTGAAATTGCAAGGCATTAGTCTAGTAAAGTGATATTGAATGAGATTCTGTTATTGGCAGAATGGGAAACTGCTTCTCTCTGAAAATGGTATGAGGCTGTTCAACCATCAGGGTAAATACTCCTAGAGAGGTTCACAAATAAGTTTTATATTTCAAACAAAGGAAAAGAAAAGAATATAGAAATATATGCATATAGAATACATACATGCATATGTTTATATAATATGTATTGTTTTTTTAAGCAATTGGGGTTAAGCAACTTGCTCAAGGTTACATGGCCAGTTATTTTGTGTGGGTGCCAAGTATCTGAGGCCAGAACCAATCCTGGGTCTCCCGACATCAGGGCCAGTGCTCTTACTCACTGCGCCACCTGGCCACCCCTAAAATATGTATTGTTATCAAATGATATAGGTATGTAGTGATAGATATTACATATGTTGGTATCTTTCTATCTGTCTGTCTGTCTGTCTCTATACTTTTTCCTGGAAGAGATAAGTATAGAATAGGGCAATATAATACCCAAAGTATTATATTAATTTCCAGTAGATATAGAGGTTAGTGATAATAAATCCTGATTTTTAAAAATAAAATCAATGTGTATATAATATGATTCCTAATTACTAAGAAGAATTGTCTTGTTATGGAGTATCACAGTAGCTGATATGTGCCTTAATGGCAGAAATTGTCACTTGTTCTTCACTGTATCATCTCCCCCTTTATCACAGTATCATGAACAGGATAAGTGTTGACCGAAAGTTTTTCAAAATAATTAACATTGGCTGGCCATCGCGATCGATATGGATTGTTTGTCTACAACTGCACTATCAACCAGGCAGATTGGCTATCATGTCCCTATCCCTAGCTTAGTATATTAGAGACAAAAGTGAAATTCTGCTTGGATGAGATCTGAGAGTCTTCCTCTCATGATCAAACTGAGTTACTTTGCTCTCAATGGGAGAGTTTCTTCCCTCAATATTGTCTTGTATATAGTCTCCTACGTATACTTTCTCTCATTTTTTATCTTTGCTAACAACTTTGATAAATTTTTTTTGCTACTCAGAATAAATAAGTAACCATACTGCTACAGTTGCTTGGTTCTTTTGAATAGTATATATTTCATGAATTAACATCACATGCTTAATGTTCGTGTGAACTCTAGAGACTCTCTGTTCTATAATTATATCATCTTCCCTTAAATCTGGCCAAAATCCTTTGGTATATATTCTTTTTTTTAAAGCAATTGGGGTTAAGTAACTTGCTCAAGGTTACACGGCCAATTATTTCTGGGTGTGGCGCTAAGTATCTGAGCTTGGATTCGATCCCAGATCATCCCGACTCTGGGGCTGGTGCTCTCACTCACTGTGCCTCCTAGCCACCCCTAAGCAATTGGGGTTAAGTAACTTGCTAAAGATTACACAGCCAGGTGTTTCTGGGTGGGTGCTAAGTGTCTGAGACTGGATTCGATCCCAGGTCATTTCAACTCTGGGGCTGGTGCTCTTACTCACTGTGCTACCTGGCTACCCCATGGATCATAGCATTTCTGAGAATAACTAAATCATTCACAATTGATTATCATACAATATTGTTGTTACTCTGTGCAATGTTTTCAATAAACTTTATGTCAATTCATGTAAATCTTTCCGTATTCTTGAAAGCATTCTCCTAATTAGTTCTTATAGTAAAATAGGATTCCATAACAAACACATATCACACTTGTTCAGCCATTGCCCAATTGATGGGTATCCCCTCAATTTCCAATTCTTTGCCACCATGAAAAGAGTTGTTACAAATATTTTTGTGTATATGTCTTTTACTTTATTGTTTTTTTTTTTTTTATCTCTTTGGGACAGAAACCTAGTATTGGTATTTTCGGGTCAAAGGGTATGTACAGCTTTTTAGCTCTTCTTCCAAATTACTCTCCAGAATTGTTGGATCAGTTCATAACTCCACCAACAGTGCATTTGTGTCCCTGTTTTTCAACATCTCCTCCAACATTGGTCATTTTCTTTTTCTGTAATATTAGACAATCTGAGGGGTGGTATCTCAGAGTTCTTTTAATTTGAATTTCTCTAATTAATAATGATTAATAACTTTTTTTCTATGACTATAGGTACCTTTGATTATTAATCTAAAAACTGCCTGTTCGTATCCTTTGACTATCAATTGGAGAATTATTTCCCCTTTCTAAGAAAGACTTTGAGTTCTTCTTTGAGAGGAAGAATAGAAAGAGAAAACTCCACAGGTCTGGCAAGTCTCTTCTCCTTAGAGGAATACTAGAATTGATTTATATCTGTTTCCCCCAGCTAGATACTATAGTCTAGGGGAAATTATTTTTGTCAAGTTTAGATTGTCTTCTTAGTGCTCTTTAAATAAAAAGGTACTCCATTCTTAAATTTGAAGTCTTGAACAATTCCCACAATATGATAGTTATATAAAAGACTCAAAATTGTAAACAGAAAATAAATGTATACACCTCAGCAGATACAAAAGACATTAGAAAATACAAGACATTACATAGAGTTAACAAACTCTCTTCTATTTAGAGCACAATATTTCAGTTTAAGTGACAGCGACTCCCTGAATTCTCTCATGGGAATATCCCCTGAACCTCTAGTGAGGCGAACTGCAAATAAGGGACATGTTGAGCTTATCTTCACTTCCAAATTCTGTTCGCTTTCTATTTTCTGTGTGTTTGTTTTCAGAAAGAGGAGAAGAGAATCTGGAGTCAAGGGCATGTTCCCTCAAAGCTGGGTGTCTGTCTCCCCTCTCCCAATTTATTGTGCCAACCTCAGCTATTATTGCTGGTGTTCAGTACTGAGACATATCATCTTCTACCAAGGAGGAGAATCTTATGCAGATAGTCAAGTCCTTGGTCTAGTATTACACTGACATTATTACTATGAAGTATATTGGTCTGCTTTCTATAATCTTCACACCAAAGTGAAACTTGTCCTAAAATCCTACTATCATCATTTCTGTAATCAGTTCTCTGCTTAATAAACTGAAAAAGCATACTATTGTAGAAAGAATGCTAGAAGTATAGTCAAAAGGGCTACATTCATATGTTGGTTTTGCTACATATGTGACATTGAATAATTTTTCACTTATCTGCATCTGTTTCCTCAATTGTAAAATGAAGCAGTTGCATCAACCATGAAGATTCCTTTGGAAGTCTCTTCTAATCTATGACCTTATAAAAGTTTCTTATTGCCTCTTGAATCCAATTCATTTTTGGCATTCCTTGTCTGCCTCAATCTCAATTTACTGTACTTTCAGATCCATTTGCTTACTAGTATTATTTCCCTATACATAACTTATTCAGATATATTTTTGTTTATGTTACTCCAGATCATTATCATTCTTTGAGGTCTATCTTAAGGCTCACCTCCTCATCGCAACTTTTCCTGAGTACTCTCATTAATACTTATTCCACTTTTTCTCTCAGTTCTTTACTGGCAAAGATCATTGGGGAGAATGATTACAAATACCAAAAATTGGAGGAAAGTATCCATCAAAATTGATGTTTTATCATTTCTGTTTTAGGATTTCCAGAAATAACTTGCAAAAAAAGTGGGTCTACCTATAACTACTGAGTCTATGTTATCATTTTGAATTCAATATGGAATGTTTGTATCCCTTTTAAAATGTCAGTTTACTCAGTGGTTCTGGATTATGCATTCAGTCAGTTTGGCTAAGGATTATATAGAAATAGGAGAGATAGAATGACAGCATACATGTCCACTAACTATAAAAGCAGAGGAAAGTGTTTATGTGTGTGTGAGTGTTAGTGTGTGTGTATGTGTGTGTGTGTGTGTGTGTGTGTGTGTGTGTGTGTAAGGGGGAAGGGTGACTTTTAGAGTTTTACATGAGAAACATTTTTAAAAAGCCAAAGAGGAGAGTGCTACAAAAAGGTCATAGAAAGCTGAGCAAATGACCCTTTTCTCCTAAGACATGACCACTACCCCGGTGCAGATTCATTATTTCATGCCTGGATACTGCAGTAACTTTTTGGTTAGTCTCGTATGTCAAGTATCTCCCTACTCCAGTCCATTCTCCCCTCAGCAATCAAATTAATTTCCTTAAAGCACTGATCTGACTATGTAGTCCCCTGTTGTGTTTAAAAAGTTCAAGAGACATAATTTCTGGGTAATTTAATCATTTTATTAATAATGCAAGCATGTTTGTTAATCAAAGGGTGGTAATTTGGCCATATCTCTCTTAGACTAAAGACCCTGTGTGTGGGCTCACAATGTATATGCCCTTGGAAGAGCAGGTGTTCCTAAGGGTGGCAATCAACTCTGATTGGTTAGCAGTTCATTAGCAAATGGATATTACAATAAAATTACAATGAACATCTTGGGTTATGTGTCTTGGAACACTCAAACCATGGTTAAAGAGAGTTATCAATTTACATATCACTTATCTGATAAAAGGAAGTCTCCATGTTTTCCCACATCTGTCAGAGCAAGCAATGAGAAGTGCACCTATTAGCCTAAATATGCTTTGTTTGATTAATTCTCTACCATCCTGCCTGGGTAAGGCTTTTAGAAAGACTTCCCACACTGGTTGATTTCTAGATGAGGCAGTAGAAACTGGGAAAAAAAATCCTTGCTCTTAATACAATAGTTGTTAACACAAGAGAGAAATCATAATTTCTCACACCTCACTATTCAATAAATTCTAATGGTTCCTTATCTCTGGGATCAAATCTAAAATCCTCTGTTTGTCATATCAAAGCCCTTTACAACCTGCTCCCCTCCTATCTTTCCTGTGTTCTCATACTTTACTTATTTCACATACTCTACAGTTCAGGGACACTGGTCTCTTCACTATTTCTTGCAAGGATATTCTGTCTCTTGACATGGGCATTTCACTTCCTACACACTTGAAATGTCCTTCCTTCTTATCTCCATTTCTTGGTTTCTTGAAGCACCTTTGTCTCCTAGCTAAAGTCCTCTCCTCTATGAAAAAAAACATTTCCCGATCCCCTTTAATGCTGCTGACTTTTATCCTGTTGATTATATTTAATTCATTGTGTGTATACATATATACATACATACACCCATACACACATCTTGTTTGTATCTAATTGTTTGCATATCATCTTGCCATTAGGAGACCCTCTTGAGAACAGTGGCTGTTTTTGTCTTTCCTTTTTTTTAATTATAAATTTTTAATTTAGAATTTTTCTTTTAAATTTAATATTTCCCCTAATTACATGTAAAAATAATTAAAAAAAATAAAAACCATTTTTTTTGTTCCAAACTATCCTTCCCCCCCCCCCACCCTCCCCTCATTGCCTTGAGAAGGCAACCAATCTCAAATATGTTATTTGTGGGCTGTCATTTTGCCTTTCTTTAGATTCCTAATGCTTAGCACAGTGCCATTACAGGCACTTGTTGGCTGGCTGTTTTGAGGACCAAAACCAATTTAAAACAAATCAGACAAGATAGATTCTGGGCATTATTACTAACATTAACTTATCAAGTGGCAGAATAATTCCAGAGTTATAACTAGAAATTCTTTTGCTAATAGTAAATTTAGTTGAATTTAGGTGTGTGTGTGTGTGTGTGTGTGTGTGTGTGTGTGTGTGTGTGTGTGTGTGATTTCAGAGTAGGAATGAATGGGGCAGAGAGTTCCATCTACATGATGTAGAAAAAAAAAGTTTAGAGAGAGGGAGTGGTCAATCTTTAAAAAAGTCAAGCCCAATTCACATCTCTAAGAGGAGGTGAGGGGCACTCTTGGGACATGGGAGATCAGTACAACAACTTGAAGACCTTTGCCATGGGAATAGTGGCCCTCAGTCAAGAAAGGGAGTGAAGTCATGGATTTGGATCAGAGGATCCAAAAGAAGAAACTTACCTTCTATGATGTCAATGTCCTGATATAAACTTCTGTTCACCTTACCTTAATTATAGTTCTAAGTGAAGTTAAACAACTGATCATTGGACTGCTAAGCAAATCCTGAACATAAGTAGAAATAGAACAGGTCAAAATAATACAGGGGTCAGTATAAATTTTATTCTCAGACTTTCCTTATCCTTCCTCTTTTTATTTTGATCTGTTTACCATTTTGGGGGGAAGGAGTTACTTATACTTGATAAATTAATTAAATCCTCTATTAGATTCCTATTCTGACATCTCATATCAGTGTGGAGATCATGGGTTCTTTTTTTTTTTGTCTTTGCTTTTTGGAGGGGGGATGGCAGGGCAATTGGGGTTAAGTGACTTGCCCAAGGTGACATGGCCAGTCAGTGTTGAGTGCCTGAGGCTGAATTTGAACTTAGGTCCTCCTGACTCCAGGGCCTGTGCTCTATTCACTCAGTAAGACCATGGATTCTTAAAGACTATTCTCCCAGAGAGCAAGTTCTCATAGGTTGGACACAGCTTGATACTTGGAAGCCTAGTAATAGAATATTATCTGAGGAAAAGCCTTGGTAATCACACAGTTGACTATCAGATAATGGGCCAAAGGGTCACAATCTACAAAAGTATGTGCGTGGGGAGTAAAAAGTGATTTCACAATGATCAAATTATCTGTTTTCCAAAAGGAGAAGTAGTAGACAATTATTTAATTTAGTTTTGATAGGAATAGTTTCCCCTACAATCCTACATATCTTATTACATGCTGTAATGGGAATGCAAATTTGGAAGATCTTCCCTGCCCCTAGGCTAAAATGCACCTGAAGCCTGGGGAGGGAGGCTTGTTTTTCAGTAGATACTTCTTGATTGGCCAGTGAGTCAATAAGGTTGTTACATTCTCTGAGCCAGGAGAAGGCTATATAAGCCCTGATGTGTAGCTTTGTTTTGGGACTCACTTTGAGAAGTGTTCTGTGATTTGATCTGAATTCTGGGAAGCCGTTGTTGAGAGTCCCCCGGCTTTGAAAAACCCAGATGTGGAAACCCAGATGTTGACTGGGTATGGATGTAATGGTTGGACAGTTTGGAAATCTGTCTACTTGATCTGTTTCTGTCTCGATAATTCTGCCTGTAATGCTTTGAAGTTCGGGGTGATGACCTTTTTCCCCTGAACAAGGTAAACGATATATGTCTGACTGATTGAAGTAAGCTTGTTAATCCATTTTGAGTTGCTTTCCTTTATCAAAGCAGATCCAAGATACTGTGGTGGCGGCAAACCCTGAGGACGCTTGGGGTGCTTGCTGCTACACATGCATTTAAAAATATTATACTGGAAAGATCATAGACTTCACCAGAATTCTAGTCCATCACTCAATCAAAATAAAGAACTTCTATACTATGATGATGAAATCAAATTATGGTTAAAAAAAAAATATTCTTAAGATGGGTCATTGTGTCTACTATCATGTTCCCCTGACCTACTCATCATCTGGGATCATACCCTGAAGTTAGTAATTAGATGCCTGCCACTTTTGTAACATGTACCCGAATCTCCACTTGTGATAGATTGCTCTAGGGTCTAAGCGCCAATTGATGAACAAGATAGTTATGCACAGTCAATTTCTCTCTACTCAGTCCAATCTGAACTGGTCAAAAAAGTTAGTGTGTAGTTAGAGAACCATAAGAATCAAAACCCACTGGGGGGGAAAAAAAAACAAGGCTAAAGGTAAGTGTGTAGTATTTCCCTGTTCATCATCCCAAGGGCATCAACCAAGAGTTTGATCAAAATAGACTTCCACAATTTGTGTGCTCCATAAGAAAACTGGCTTTTGTGCTTGTTCAGTTCATTTTATCACTACAATTATAGCATCCAGTTTTACAATAAAAGACACTTCATTTTAATGCTAAGTTAATCTTTTCACCTGATTCACGGCAAATCTTGGAGATATATCAAGATATGAACTTGTCTGAAGAAATCATTAAACAAGATAACTTTGTTACTAGGCAACACAATTCTTAATTACTTCAATCAGATAGAGGCTAGAATGTTAACTTTTATTAATAAATAGAAATTGGCATTGGGAAGAAGTGCCTGTGTCATACAGGGAATAAGAAAAGTCTTTGATTTTGTGCTTTCATTTTCATCTAGAGTAAAATTTTGATGTAAATTTTATCACCTTTTTTTTCCCTAAGTTTAATGTATAATTTTTTCCCTTTCATTTTTTTTCAATTTAGAGAGCCCATTGCCTTCACCTATCTAAGGGACAGAATTGAGCCATAGCCTAATAATCTATGACTATGTTTGTCATTTAATTGGCTTAGAATAAGTAGGGAGGGGTGAAATAGATGGTTTCTCTTGCCATTCCATCAATTTCAGTTTGAGGATAGAGGGACAAGACAACAATGAAGGGGCACAAGTACTCTACTGTTATTTGTTCATACTTAGATGTAGGATAACTGTTTCCCTCTATCCTACCCCCATCTCTTTTCCTTATTCCCTCCCTTTCCATGCTAGCTCCACCACACTTGAAAATGTATTCCCACTGTGCTACAAAAGATTGCCTTTTAAAATAAGGATTCAAAATATATTGTTTACATATTTAATAGAGGGAAGATAAAAGAGAAGCTGTATACCAAAATGTAGCAATAACTATAATATCATGAAAAAAAGGAGTAGATTTTATGAGTAGAGAAAGTAGATTAAAATTTCATCTTGCAACTCAATCTCTCTGATAGGAAAATGATTTGAGCAAATCATTTTACCCTCAATTTTCAGTTACCTCATCTGCAAAATGAGAGATATGAGATTACTGTTGACTCTAGGCTTTTGGTCGCTCTGATCTCCTTTTGGTCATCCTACCTTCTTAAATTTTAACATTTCTGATATGGCTACCTACCTCTCTACACCTCTATGTTCATGCTGTCTGTGTGAATAGGGAAGGAATTTTTGGATGTTTGGATTCCTGTCAAGTTGTTCTTCTATCTGTAAAACAGGAGGAATATTCAGCTTTCATTTCTATTTCCATATTTTATTCTTTGCCTCTCTGTTTACCCTCTGTAAGACTATATGACTGCTGAGGACAGGTAAAAAATATTTATACCTATCTCCATCCAACTTGGCTTTTATATTCTAAAGTAGATCTGACTTTTATAATACAGTAACAATGGCAATAAAAAAAGACTCCTGTTCGAAAGAGGAGATCTCTGACCCATAAGTGTGTCTCTATGCAATAGTCTAGTGCCCATTAGGTCAAATAGAGGCTAATGAACATTTCTAATAAATCCCTGAAAAGAGAATAGTTAAGACAGAGGACTATTATGACACTGCATTTAATTCTAGATCTCCCTGTGATGTGGTAGGCCTGGAGTGGGACTAGATTTCCACATACATCTTGTTCTAACTGATCAGATTAATGCCTATTTTATTTTCAATTTTTGGCACCAGAAGTTTACTTAAATAGGTCAGTCAATTAAAACAAAAACATTTAATAAGCATTCGCCTTTTTCCAGGCTATGTATCACATATGGAGAGTACAAAGAAAATCTGCCATGTCTTCCCATTTTATTCTTTTTAAATATGGTAAAATATGAACCCTTGTAAAATAGAGGTCTTTTATTTTTTATTAATATTTTATGTATTTAAAATTTTTATTTTCAATATTCATTTTCACAAGATTTTGAGTTACAAATTTTCTCCCCATCTTTCCTCTAACCCCTACCCCAAGATAATGAAGCTGCTAAATACTCCTTCTCCTAATCTGCTCTCTTTTATATGCTCCCCTATCTCACCCCCTGCCCCAACTTTCTAGTAGGGTAAGATGGATTTCTATACGCCAGTACCTGTACATCTTGTTTCCTAGTTGCATGTAAAAAAGATTTTTTTTAACATTTGTTTTGACAATTTTGATTTCTAGATTCTTTTCCTTCTTCCCTTCCCCCCCCCCCCACCACTGGGAAGATGAGCCATTCAATATAGATTGCACATATATAGTTACACAAAACTGTTTCATAGTAGTTATATTGTGAAAGATTAACTATATTTCCCTCCAACCTATCCTGCACCCTCCCCCCATATTCAATTTTCTACTTTGACCCTGTTGCTTTTCAAAGGTGTTTGCTTCTAACTACCCTCTCCCCCAATTTGCCCTCCCTTCTATCATCTCCCCTCATATCCCCTTCCCCCCTACTTTCCTGTAGGGTAAGATTCCCAATTGAGTGTGTATGATATTCCCTCCTTAAGCCAAATTCAATGAGATTAAGGTTGACTCATTACCTTTCACCTTCCTGCTCTTACCCTCCATTGTAACAGTTTTCTCTTCTTCTTTTATATGAGATAATTTATGCTATTCTATCTCTCCCTTTCTCCTCCAAATATATTCCTCTCTTACCTCTTAATTTTATTTTTTAGATATCACCTCTTCATATTCAACTCATCCTGTGCCCTCTGTACACAGGATATATATATATACATATACATACATGTACACATGTATACACACAATCATATATGTATGGATGCACACATTCACTCTCCTATACTATACATATGTGTATATATATATATATATATATTCCCCTTCAAGTATCCTCACACAGAGAAAAGTCTCATGAGTTACAATTGTCATTTTTCCATGTAGGAACATAAAGAGTTCAACTTTAATAAGTTCCTTATAATTTATTTTTCTGTTTACCCTTATATGCTTCTCTTGCTTCTTGTATTTGAAAATCAAATTTTCTGTTTGGCTCTGGTTTTTTCATCAAGAATTCTTGAACATCCTCTATTTCATTGAATGACCATATTTTCCTCTGAAGGATTATACTGAGTTTTACTGGGCAAGTGATGATTTGTTTTAATCCTAGCTCCTTTGACCTCCACAATATCATATTCAAAGCTGTTTGATCCCTGAATGTAGAAGCTGTTAGATCTTGTGTTATCCTGATTGTGTTTCCATAATACACAGATTATTATTTCCTGAGAGCTTGTAACATTTTCTCTACCTGGGAACTCTGGAATTTGGATAACCTATTCCTAGGAGTTTTCTTTTTGGGATCTTTTTAAAGAGGTGATTGGTGAATTCTTTCAATTTCTATTTTTCCCTCTGGTTGTGGAATATCAGGGCAATTTTCCTTGAGAATTTGTTGAAGAATGATTTCTAGGTTCTTTTTTTGATCATGTCTTTCAAGTAGTCCAATAATTTTTAAATTGTTTGTCCTGGATCTATTTTCCTGGTCAGTGGTTCTTCCAATGAGATATTTCACATTGCCTTCTAGTTTTTTCATTCATTTGGATCTGTCTTATAGTATCTTGATTTCTCATAAAGTCATTAATTTGCATTTGCTCCAATCTAATTTTGAAGGAATTATTTTCTTCAGTGAGTTTTTGAAATTCCTTTTCCATCTGGCCAATTTGAATGTTTTAAGGCATTCTTCTCCTTATTGGCTTTTTGGGCCTCTTTTGCCATTTGTGTTAGTCTGTTTTTGAAGGTGTTATTTTCTTCAGTCAGGCTATTGACTCTCTTTTCATGATTTTCTTGCATCATTCTCATTTCACTTTCCAATTTTTCCTCTACTTATCTTACTTGATTTTCAAAATCCTTCTTGTGTTCCTCCATGACCTGTAAGCAGTTTATATTTTTATTGGAAGCTTTTGATGCAGGAATTTTGACTCGTTTCCTTCTGGTTCCATGTTTTGTCCACAAAAAAGGATTGTATAGTTTGTGCTTCCTCTGCTTGCTCATCTTGCCTGTCAATTAGTTGACTTTTGAGCTCTTTTCCATAGTAGAACTCTGCTTCTAGAGTTGAAATTGGCCAAATAGCTGTGACTCTTACAGTTGTCATCACTATGAGGAGGGCACTCTCTCTACAGCCAGCACAAACTCTGGCACACTGGCTTTCCTCACCCCAGGACCACCACCTGAGTCTGTGACCCAGATTCAAGCAGGTCAAAACAAGACTGATTACCCTCCGAATGGTTGCTTGGTCCCCCTATGATCTGTAGGCCAAGAGCTCCAGAGGCAGCCATGTGGTAGCAGCGTCAGCCACCATGCCTCTGATATCTCTTGCCCTAGGGACAGGGGCCAGACTACACTCTTTTGTCACCCACTTTCAGCAGTGCTCCCAGCTGTCCTTTTACTTTCTCTTTGGAATTTGTGGGTTGAGAATTCTGGAAACCACCACAGCTGCCAGAGATTCACTCTCCTGAAGTCTGTTCTATCAGGTCTGCCATATTGGTTGGGGCTATCCTGCATCTGGACCTGAGTGGCTCATGCATGACTGTGCTTGGCTCCCAGACCTGTGTGATAGCCCCTTCTTGTTTGGACTGCCAGGCTGCCTTCAGCAGGAGTTTTGTTTCCCTCTGTCACTTTGTGGGTTCTGTAGCTCAAAAAATTGTTTCAAGACACATGTTGCAGGTATTAGACGTGGTTCCTGCTTTTATTCCACCATCTTGGCTCTGGCCCCCTAGGTCTTTTCTTTCTGCCTTTAAAAAATATTTGTACATAACCATCAGGTAATAAATACTTGTTGAATGATTCCTTACTGCATCTAGATGGCACATTGGAGACCTGGAGTCAGTAATAGCTGAAATCTAATTTGGACTCAGACACTTACTAGCAGTATAACTATGGACAAATCATTTAATCCTGTTTGCCTTAGTTTGTTCATCTGTAAAATGAAGAAGAATAGGAAAGAGCAAATCACTCTAGTATCTTTATCAAGAAAACTCCAAATATGGTCACAAAGAGTTTGATCTGACTAAAATTACCTCAACAATAGATTTGTTACTTAAATTAGATAATATTTTAGTTAGTAGAAGAGACTAAATAGTACAATTTTCTGGAAAGCTTTAGAAATAGTAGTTTTGTGGAGTTGAACACTTGAACTCATCAAGAAAAGCCAGGTGCTATCTTACAGTCTTCTTCCTTATCTTAGCTATCAAAACACCATTATCCATATTTTGTTCTTTGCTGCCAAAACCAAGATAATTTTCCTTGGAAAACAGAGGCAAACTAAGAGTTAAGAAGTTATGCCTTCTCTCCATTATCATTATCTAATCCATTTTGATGCGTGGCCTTACCCCCATTTTTGATCTTCTTTTCCCTAATTTAGCCTCAAACTCCTTCCTCACCCCTACTCCTGCATTTTTGTCTCTAGAGTTCCTTGACAGACTGCTAAATCTCTGAACTTAATTCATTCTTGGAACTATCATAGGACCTTTTCCCACTTTTATATACATCCTCTCGTCTCTGCCCTTAATTCTAGCACATTTCCTTTTGAAATTTAGGCTTTTCATTTTTTCAGAAACTTTCTCATCTCACTTTTTGTGGTTTTAGATTTTTTCCATTCTTTGTGTCCTGTACCCCTTTCCAGTCTGGTAAAATAGGGACCCCTTCACTGAATAATGTTTTAAAATGGATAAAATGAAATGTGAGGATTAGAAAGGAGACTGATTGCATTGAAACATATTTATCATAGTATTAAAAGCAAATTCGTAGATTCTAGATTAGGAACTCTGATAAGAGCTTTGGATTCTTTGTCAGTAGTTCTCTCTCTCTCTCTCTCTCTCTCTCTCTCTTTCTCTCTCTCTCTGTCTGTCTCTCTCTTTCTCTTTCATAGTCTGTTGAAACCTATGGATGCCTTCTCACAATAATTAAAAAATTGTATTATATAGCACTTGAAAGAAATGCTAAAATGCAGTTGTAAGTTAGTGAAAATAAAGATTTATTTCTTTTTTTTACTCTACTTCATGTGTATCCTGAAACTTATTTATGAACCTTATGGGTATCACAGTGGATTCCAATTGAAGAAGGACCTGTTTCTTAGGCTTACTTTTGTTGTTATCCTGAAATTTATAATTAATTTATTTCCAGCTTTCTTCTACTCTATCATAAAGTCTAAAATTGTGTTGTCCTTTTTACAGTCCCAGTTATTTCCACTATTTCTTCCTTCTTCATGAAAATCAAATCCACAATAGAAAGTACTTTACTTCCTCCACCATTTTTAGGATGAAATTAGCATTATGACAAATCATAAAACCATTCATTGTTGTTCTTTGGGCATACAAGATTTCTATCAGATGTTCAGAAAACTCAAGTCTCCCATTACAATTGCATTATTCCTCTGTAACAAATTGGTAATGTTGCCCAAACTTCATGTCTGTTTCCTTTTTGTCCACGTGGTCTGTACCTCCATGTTTATGATGGCACTTTCCTATCTGTCTTCACTCATCTTAGCTCAAATGGTTTCCCCACTTCCCCAGGGCAAGTTTCTCCATTTTTTAATTCCCTCAGATAAACACACCTTGATATTAAATACCATTTTTCTCCTGCCTCCTCAAATTTCACATTTATCATTTCCTTTGAATAAGAAAATTCCTTCTGTAGACTAATTCCAGTCACGGGTTCTGTTCCCGTCTTGTCTTAGTAATATACATGAGGTCAAATTTACCTCTTTCCAAATTCACCTCTTTCAATTAGAATTGCTATTAAGCCTTTTCTATTTCTCATACTTTGTGTATTAGTGTGTAGTTATCTGAAGCCATAAGTGACTAGATCCCTTATCAATACTCTCTGGTACCCAGCATTTTGAAAATGTACATAGGTAGTCATATTTCTCTTCTTTCCTTTTCAGTTTTTATTGCCTTTGATCAGATGACTGTCAGGTTATTTATTTAGCTGGTATATTACTTCTCCCAAATATGTCCTGCCCAATTAATGAGAATGTCTCCAGAAATTTTAATATCACCATGACAAGTCCATGGTGGAGATACTTGGCAATGGGAACTTGTCATCAATGTACAAATCATACCTGTCTATTCTGTGTAAAACATACAAGGTGAAATAACAATTTTGGAGAGAATAATTCAGTACAATTTGAGGTCTTTAGTAATTGTTGCCTCTTCGCAATATCTACCACAGTTACAATGCAATTCAATTTTCCTCCCTTGACCTTCTTTGGATTATGTACACCTAGAGATTTTTTAGTGCCATTCCCTTCCCTTCCATTTTTTCCCTTAGTAATTTTGCAGTGTGTGTGTGTGTGTGTGTGTGTGTGTGTGTGTGTGTGTGTGTGTGTGTGTAGGCATAATGATAACTTCTAAAGTTTATTTTGCTTCAACTAATTCCTAACACTAATGTCCTAATTTGATTTATGCTCAGTGCAATCTCTTACCCCAGTGTATCAATTGCCCTTAGGATTTTTTTCAATCTAGAATTTGTCACATTAAATGTGTGAAATAAATTAATTCATAAAGGCCAAAGATATTCTGAAACCATTTGTAAAATTTCATAAGGGCAGAAGTGGCCAGTGCCTTTACCTCTACAATGAAAGAACAAGTAAATAAGTTTCTTTTATGTATTGAAATGTCTTAATTTGTTGCCAAGATAAATCTTATGAAATATTCAGAAAGAAAACAAATACAACAACTTTCTCCTGAAATGTCAACTCAGTTTATATAGTATATGAAACATGCTTTATTATTAAAAAACAACTCAATTTCAGATGATGGTGGGTGTTGAAACTACAGTAAAGCCATCTGTTGATTTTTCATGTCCACAATGAGATACTGTCATAACTGGACGAGGTTCTAGAAGACCACGTCTTCTAGGCAGGTCCCAGTTTTTGATTTTCTGTAGGGAGGCAAATGTCTTAAGAAATGGCCTAGATAGGGTGTGTTCTAATCCCCTTTGGTCAGCAGACATGCTGTGGGCTAATTTAAAAGGTAGGAAAGAAATCTTTGTGTTCTTCATTCTTTTAAGGTAGTGACTTGTTAGCTTGCAAAGTAATTAATGTTTGGTTAATATAAAATATTATTAACTACTGATCAACCTAGAATGGTAGGCACATATCTGGGAACAGAGAACTAACTATTCAAAAGATGTCCTTGAGATCAATCAATCAACATTTCCCAAGTGCCTAATATATGCCAGGCATCTTTCTAAACTATACTGTCTTCAAAACTTTCTATGGAAAAATAGGACCCTGGGAACATTTTGAGCTAAGAAAATCCCCTAAATCAGGGGCAGGGAATCTGTGGGTTTGAGGCCACATGTGGCCCTATAGGTCCTCAAGGGCAACCCTTTGACTGAATCCCATCCCTGCTCTAAATTCTCCTGTTCTATTTTCTGTTTATAGTCATAGAGAAGGAAGAACTGCTTTTTTCCCATTTTCTTCCACTTAGCTACCCTCCTTCTTGAAGCAACTCATTCCTCTTCAAGTGATTGTTTTGAAATATAACATTTCATCTACACGATGTTGATCCATGTCCATCTATTTAGAAATATCTGATTACTTAATGGAAATAATTCATTATTGCTGGAATATTTGCCCTTCTGTTGACAAAGTCACAATCCCTTTAGCTTCCAAGACCAGGTACCTTTACCTTGCCATTCCTCTTTGCATTTAGTTTCCTGCCTTTAGAATGTGAATTTCTTGAGGGAAAATCAACATACATTTGTTAAGAACTAATTATGTGCTAGATTCCATGATAAGTACTGAGATAATAAATTCAAGCTGAAGGAAAAAGAGTCTCTGACATCAAGGTGCATATTTTCTAAAGGGCCTGTCCCTGTTTTTTATATTTTTATCCTCAGTGCATATAACAGTGCTTGGGAGCATATAAGAGAACACTAAACCATTGGTCACCCATCCATTCAGTCATATTGTTGGATCTGAATGCATAGCTATATCCCTTTTTTCTTTTCTTTCTTTCATTTTTTTTTACTGCTCTAGGACACATTCTAATTTTTATTTTGCATGGCTACCAGGTGAACTATTGTCAACAGACTATACTTAATGCAGTGCTTCATTTCCTGATACTCTCCAATAAATAGAGATAAACAGAGGCAAATATAGTGTAGCAAGGAGCCTGTGATTCTCTATTCTTTACAATTCTTTGCTTTTGGGGTATTATTTTTGAGATGCATTGAAATATAACAGTTGTGGTGTGAGTAGGCGTCCACCCTGTTGCATGTGATTTGTAACTTTCACAGCCATGCTGTGATTGACATTGGCATACTTCCTTGTGCCGTTAGGGTTCTGGCATGAGATTTGTGGGAGCAGATGTTCTAAAGAGTGTTCTCTACATGTACTGTGAAAGTTATAATGTAAAGGACAGATGCATTTTATTTTTTCTTTTCTTAATAGTATTTTATTTTTTCCAATTACTTTTAAAGATAGTTTTCAACTTTCATTTTTTATAAAAAATTTTATAAAAAATGAAATGTTAATAAAGATTTCCATTTTTTATAAAAATTATATATACATATATATATGTATATTTCCCTCTCTCCATCTCATTCCCCCTCCCCAAGAAGCAAGAAATATTATATAGGTTATACATGTGAAACTATAGAAACATATTTTCACATTAGTCATGTTGTAAAAGTAACAGAACAAAAGGGAAAAGCCACACAACAAAAAATCCCAAAAGTTAAAATAATATGTTTCAATCAGCATTCAGACCCCAAAGTTGTTTCTCTGGATCTGGATATCACTTTCCATCATGAGACTTCTAAAATTATCTTGGATCATTGTATTGCTGTGAAGAGCTAAGTTAATCAGAGTTGATCACAGCACAACGTGATCATTACTGTGTACAATGTTCTCCTGGTTTTGCTCAATTCAGTCAGCATCAGTTAATGTAAGTCTTTTCAGGTTTTTGTAAAATCTGTCTCTTCATCATTTCTTATTGCACAATAGTATTCTATTACATTCATATACTACAACTTGTTCAGTCATTCCCCAATTGATGAGATTTCTGTCAATTTCAATTGTTTGCAATTACAAAAAGAGTTGCTATAAATATTTTTATAAATGTATGCCCCTTTCCCTTTTTAATCATCTTTGGGATATAGATCTAATAGTGTTATTACTAGTTCAAAGGGTATGCACAGTTTTATAGGCCCTGGGAATAGTTCCAAATTGCACTCTAGGGTTGAATCAATTGATAACTGCACCAACAGTGCCTTATTGTCCAAATTTTTCAACATCTCCAACATTTATCATTTTCTTTTTCTGTAATATTAGCCAATCTCATAGGTATGAGGTCATAACTCAGAGTTGTTTTAATATGCTTCATTTTCCTAGTCAGCCGTGATTTAGGGTGTTTTTTATATGACCATAGATATCTTTAATTTCTTCATCTGAAAAATGCTTATTCATATTATTGACCACTTATTTCAATTGTGGAATGACATATTCTTATAAATTTCACTCAGTTCTCTTATACTTTAGAAATGAAATCTTTATCAGAAACACTAGCTGTAAAGATCATTTTCTATCTTTCTGCTTTCCTTCTAATCTTTGTTACATTGGTTTAGTTTGTGCAAAACCTTTTTGTAAAATTTAATGTAATAAAATTATTCATTTTACATTGCATGATGTTCTCTATCTCTTGTTTGGTCATAAATTCTTCCCTTCTCCATAGACCTGACAGGTAAACTATTCCTTGCTCTCCTAATTTGCTTATGGTATTATCATTTATGTCATAATTATGTACCAATTTTGACCTTCTCTTGATATACAGGAGGGATGCATTTTAAAAGAAGTATTTAAATGTGCCCAATACCAAAAGATTATGCTTGGGGTTTCTGGGAAGATAGCATCTCTCTTCTGATGATAATGGTTCTATTTAGAAAGGAATGCATCTGGAATTAATGCTTCACTGACATAGAGAGATTAACAGTTAATGTTTTCAAAATGCAATGGAGTATCTTGAAAGATATTAAGCTCCTTATCATAAGAAATATTTGAATTGATAATAACTAATAGGGATATTGTTGGGATTCTGTTTTAACCATTTTGACAATTTGGTACCTGTCTCTGGAAATCATTAATATTTACAGAATTTATATTCTTGTATTTGTTAGCAAGGAGCTGCATGATCATCCTGAGGTTTTTTTTTAATAGTTTCATGTCTAACACAATGGACAAACTTAGAAGCTGAAGGTTCATATGTTATCTCTATAAAAAAACAAAACAAAATACCAATAACACACACACATCAACAGAAACAAACAAAATACCAAAACAACATATTCAGTATTCCCCTGGTAAAAGCAATATACAAGGCAGTAGATAAAAACAGAGAAAAGCCCCAAGGAAGAAGATAAAACAGTTCACATTGAAGTCTCCTGGTATCCCAGGATCTCCCCACCATTCCCCCACCTGTCCACAGTTGTTTGTCTCTCTCTTTCTTTATATGTGTGTATGTGTATATGTATATGAATGTGCATGAATACAAGTATGCATATGTATATTTGTGTTGTGTGTATATGTGTATGCACACACATGTGTATATATGTATATATACACATACATACCTACATATATATTTGTCTAATGACCCACTTCCTATTCCCAGATAAATTCATCTGAGGTAAATATAAAAAAATCCATACTCATCCAGGTCTCCTCCACAACTGCTTTACTCACAACTTTCCAATTGTTGGTATGGAAATATCTTCATTAAATCAGACTTCCCCACTTCCTCTGTAGTCCTGGTCCATATTATAGAGGCCATAGCTTTCACTTAATATCATGATTTGACCTGTTTAATAAATATCTGACCTTTCCTCCTCCCCTCTTAGAAGGATCAGTACCTCTATTATCTGTGAAACTTGGTATGGAGTATCAAATTTAAAAGTTTCAATAGTTACTGCCAACCATCATAGAGTACAGCGTATGGTAGCCATCACATTGAATATTTGTGAAGATAGTCTTCTTTGCCTGGGCCTTTCTAATAAGTCTTTTGATAAAGACAATATGCAGCTAGATGCTTCTGGTTGACCCCAATATGGGCCTCTTCCAAAGAACTGGGCACTCAATCAAAGAAGATTCACAGTGAACTAGGAAGTGTGACCAGTCTGTAGATTTTATAAGGAGTGACTAGGTTCTTTTGTATTCTATATCTTCCTGTCTGTCAAAGGGATTGGGATTATTTGAGCCTCAACCATGTACTTCTTTTGGGGAGAAGGGAGGATATTCCTTCCTACCCGTTCAGAAAAGGTGACAGAAAGAACACATGTTTATCTATGTGAGGTTGCAACTGGATCTCAAGGACCAAGTCATGTCTGTGGCTTTTCATTTATTTCCTTGAGTACAGAAACTGAAGAGCAGTCTAGAAAACATTTTTCAAGCCTGGTAGCTACCTCAGGAGTTGGGACTTACTGGGTAACTCATTTGGTATCAGTTGCTCTATGGGAGGTGATTCTTGAAACTATGACAGAACTTCTTGGAAGGGGATGATCACCACTACTAAGATGAATGATACATTCATTCAAAGGATATCATTTTGAGGGAGTTGTTCAGACAGTGCCAATCTGAGGTGGAACCTATTCAACCAGTCCCAAAAAGTGTTTCATGATTTATTGTTTTAATTATGAATCTCTTGGGAGAGCATAATTGGATATATGGCTTATATAACTTTATTTTATTTTTTAAAGCAATTGGTGTTAAGTAACTTGCCCAAAGTTACATGGTCTATTTTTGTGTGGGTGTTAAGTATCTGAGGCCAGAACTGATCCTAGGTCCTCCTGACTCCGGGGTCGGTGCTCTTACTCACTGCACCACCTAGGTGCCCCTATAACTTTATTTTAAGCATCTTAAAGTGTGTTTCTGTGTCTTGCTTTTAAGAATTTCATTTTGTGGAGGAGAAAATAACTAGATGTCCTCTATCTGATTACTATTACTTTTATGGGAGATGCTGGATATGAGCGAAATTTCTGCTTTGTTAAGAGATTTTCCCCTCAGTTAAACTCTGGGGTTAGGACACAATGATCTAGTGGCAATAAGGAAAACCTGATCACTCTCTGAAGGGCATGGTCCCTTCAGGATTTTTATTTGCATTAACCTATAGCTAGGTGACAGTGAGTGGGAGAAGCTGCCCCAGATGGAGGACTAATGGGCCTTTGTACTTAGAAGGGAGAATGTAATCTGCAGTGGTTGTATCTTTACTCACAATTCTAGGGTGGCATGATTTAAATATGCTATAAGGAGTGGGAAAAAAAAAGTGCTGAAGGTGCTTTTAGGAATCATTCTTACTTTCAGTATCTTATGTTCTTATGTGGTGTTAATGCTAAAGGGAACAGCTATCCTTTTTCTTCATGAGAGAAGCAAACAAGCACCCAGAGTTAACTCTATTTCCTCTTCATTGTACTAGGTCAGTAGCAACCTCTCTCCTTCTAGTTCTAAGACTGAATTGAACTGAATTTTCTTTTTTGTTTGTTTTTGTCTTTTTAAATTTTAAATTTAAATATTAAATGAGAAAAAAGCATTTCCATGTACACAACAGACAATAAAAGAGGATTCAAAATAAAACAATAAATTTCCATTTCAAGAAAACCCATCAGGGTGGTTAGGTGGCCCTTGAGTCAGGAGGACCTGAGTTCAAATTTGGCCTCAGACACTTAACACTTACTAGCCATGTGACCTTGGGCAAGTCACTTAAGCCCAATTGCCCTGCCTTCCCCCTTTCAGAAAGCAAAAAGAAAAACAAACAAACAAAAAACAACCTATGTAATGAATACTGTACTTTGTTTTAAAAGCCATCCAGTTTTTCTTTGCATCCTTCTTGGTTTTATTTTGTTCTCTGCTATGCACTTTTTTCTTTATTTTTTTCCTCTCCCTCCCCTTAGTACCCTAAAGAAGGCTATAGTGTTGAAAATTTAGTGTGGATATTTAAAACATACATATATACATATACTTATGTATATCTACACACATATACATATCTACACACATATTTGTGAGCATATATACTCATAGATATCTATAAACATGTACACATACACACATACATATAGACACACACTTTTCATACACATATATGTAAGACCATACTATGCTTATTTCCTCTATTTTTCTAAAGGTAGATACCATCTTCCTTCATAGGTCCAATTCTTCCATGTTTTTCTAAATCAACTAGTTCGTCATTTTCTACACAACAGTGACTTTCCAACCCAATCACATCTTATCTGAGAGATTGTCTATCAATGTTTCCCACTAATTTTCTGCATTCCTTCTATTCTTTGCTATGTAGATTTTATTTATACAAGAAAATCTGAATCTAAAATAATTGAATATTTCTTTTACACTTCAACAAGGCTCTCACCTCATAATATAGTTTAATGTCTGATACTGATAAATCTACTTTCTCTACTTTCTTTCTTCCCAGTTTCATTGAAGTTCCTTACCTTTTATTCTTTCAAACCAACTTTGTAATTATTTTTTTTTCTAACTCAGTAAAATAGCTTTTCAATATTTTAATTGAGATGACATTAAATAGATTAGGTAAAATTGTCATTTTAAAATTACATCGACTTTCCCTGCTCATGAACAATAAATATTACTTTAGTTACTTAGTTTATTTGTATGAAAAGTGTATTATATTTATATTCATGTAGTTACTGTTTTTCTTTTGGCAGGAATATGCTCAAGTATTTTATACTGTCTAGGTATTTTAAATTTCCTAAAACATTATTGAATAATATTACTGACACATAGTATAGTTGCTTCATTTTACCCTTCTGATTAAATCCATTTTGACTTCCGCTTTGTATGAGAATATATTTATGATCCCTACTTTTTTTACATACTAAATTCCACTCCTGCCCTTTATTTTATTTTTGTATGTATCTCTCATTATTATAATTTTCCTTGAAAGCAACATATTGTTGAAATTAAATTTTTAATCTGTTGTCCATTTCTGTTTTATGGGTAAATTAGTCCCATTCATATGTCTAAGCTACAATTTCTTGTCATGTGCTTTCTTTCTTCTTATTTTCCCTAACTATCCTTCTCACCCTGTTTACCTTATCCCTGATCAATATTTTTCTTTAATTCTATCTGCTACCTTACTCTCCACTTGCTTAACCTATCCTCCCTTGTAAGAGTCCCTCCCTTATCCTCCATCCTATCCCCATGCCCTCTTATTTCTTTCTGAAATTAGAAGACTATTATACCATTCTTAATATATATGTTGTTCCCTCTTTAACCTATTCCCAATAAGAGTAAGGTTCCAGCAGTACCTTCCCTTCCCCCATACTGGCTTCATATATATATTTTCTTTTTATGCCTCATTTGTATGAGATTATTCCTTTTTATGTCTCTCTTCACAGTTTACTTTTTTTTTAGAATCATCCCCTCATACTCCACTCAGCCCACAACTATGTCTCAAACTACTCAAATAATGATGACAATCATAATAGTACTGCTAGTATTTTCAGAAATATAACAGAAATAATTTCATCTATTTGATCATCTTTTATTCATCTTTAATGTTTACCTTATATTTCTCCTGGATATTATATTCTCATTTTCCTTTAAGTTCTGGAATTTTTGTCACAAATTATGAAAGACTTTGAGTTCATTAATGTCCTTTTCCCCCCCTTTCAGATCATGAAAATTTAGCTTGAAATATTGAAAATATGTTCCCCCTTTCTCCCCAATGCTTTTTAACTATTCAACTGTGAATGTCACTTCACTCACCTCTTCTCTTACCTCCCCTCTCTTCTCCTTCACTATAAAAACTTTTCTTGCTTATTTTATGTCACATAATTTACCCCATCCTACCTCTACCTTTTTCTTTTTTCCCAATACATTCCTCTCTCATGCTTTAATTTTATTTTTTAGATATCATTCCTTCCTATTCAACTTACCTATGCACTCTCTCTATATTATACTCCTTCTAACTGCCCTAATAATATGAAAGTTCTTAAGCATTACAAATATCATCTTTCCAAGTAAGAATATAAACAGCTTAATCTTATTAAGTCCCTTAGGATTTGCTTTCTTTGTTCACCTTTCTAAGCTTCTCTTGAGCCTTATATTTGAAAGTCATTTTTTTTTTATTCAACTCTGGTCTTTTCACCAAGAACACTTTAAAGTATTCTATCTCAATGAATGTCCATAACCATTCCCCCACCCCCCAAAGGTATTTATACTCAGTTTTGCTGCACAAGTGATTCTTGTAATCCTAGCTCCTTCCCCCCTGGAACATTATATTCTAAGTCCTCGTATCCTTTTATGCAGAAGCTGCCAAATCATGTATTATCCTGATTGTGGCACAACAATACTTGAATTCTTTCTTTCTTTTTTTTTTTTTGTAATATTTTGTCCTTGACCTTGGAGTTCTGGAATTTGACTATAATGTTCCTCATCTCTTTCAGTAGGTGATCAGTGTATTCTTTCAATTTCTATTTTACCTTCTAGTTCTATAATATCAGAGAAGTTTTCCCTGAAAACTTCTTGAAAGATGATATCTAGCCTCTCTCTTTGGTCATGGCTTTCAGGTAGTCCTATGATTTTTAAATTCTCTCTCGTGGATCTATTTTCCAGGTCATCCATTTTCCCAGTGAGATATTTCACATTGTCTTCTAGTTTTTCATTATTTTATTTTTTCTTGTTTTCTCACAAAGCTATTACCTTCCATTTGTTCAGTTCTAATTTTTAAAGAATTATTTTCATCAGTGAGCTTTTCTGCCTTATTTTCCACTTGGCCAATTTTACCTTTTAGGAGACTGTTCTCCTTATTGGATTTTGGGGCTTCTTTTGACAATTTTGCTTAGTCTGTTGTTTTTTTTTCAAAGCAATTGGGGTTAAGTAACTTCCTCAAGGTTACACGGCCAGTTTTTCTGGGTGTGGTGCTAAGTATCTGAGCCCGGATTTGATCCCCAGGTCATCCCGACACTGGAGTTTGTGCTCTTACTCGCTGAGCCACCTGGCCTCCCCTTGTCTGTTTTTTTTAATGTTATTTTCTTCAGTATTTATTTGTGTGTGTGTGTGTGTGTGTATTTGTGTCTGTGTACTTTACCAATCTATTGACTTGTTTTTCACAATTTTCTTACATCATTCTCATTTTTCTTCCTCATTTTTCTTCTACCTCTCTTATTTTATTTTCAAAATCCTTTTTGAGCTCTTCCATGGCCTGAGGCCAATTCATATTTTTCTTGGAGATTTTGGATGTTGGAGCTTTTACTTTGTCATATTCTTCTTAGTGTGTGTTTTGATCTTCCTCATCATCACAGTCACTTTCTATCATCAGAATTTTTTTTCTGTTGTTTGATCATTTCCCCAGCCTATTACTTCACTTTTAACTCTTTGTTAAAGTAGGACACTACTTCCACATTGGGGGGCACATTGTCCCATACTTCAGGGATTTGTGCAACTGTTTCAGTGATAGGTCTAGGGACCTGTAAGTTTTCAGGTCTCCCAAAGTAGTGGGAGACTCTCTAAGGAGTGGTTTTTACTAATCTCCTGGATTGTTCTCTGGCCTATGAGTGACCATAAGCACTCTTTTCTGCCCTGTAATAGTGAAGAGGGTCCCTGCTCCACTGTGGCTGCAAGCTCTGATATGCTAATGCTCCTCCTTATGCTGGGACTGCCACCAAGGATTATAACCTGGATCCAAGTATGCATAAAACAACAAAGTCCAACCTCAGTGTTAGCAAAAGGACCCCTATAATCTCCTTCTTACCAGTCGTTTGACTCCTTTACTCTCTATGTGCTGAGAGCTCCAGAAGCAGCCCCTTTCATTGCTTATTCAGTGACTCCCAAGGCCTACTCCTGGTTTGCTGGGACCAAGGCTGTGTTGGCATGACTAGCAAGCCTATGCTAGACTGTGCTGCACTCTCTCCACTCTCACTGTGACACACCTTTCCTGCTAACCTCTAATTTTTCTTTGGCATCTGGGGACTGAGAGGTCTGGGATCCATCACTGATGCCACTGACAGTTGGGCAGATGCCTTCTCCTGATTTTCTGGGGCCCAGTCTGCATTACTGTAACCTGTGCTAAACTGTGCTCTTCTTTCACCCTTGTCCAATAGATGTTTCCTACTGAACTTCCTAAGTTGTCTTGGGAAGGGAAAGTGTTTCTTTTTGTCTTTTCGTGGGTTTTGCTAGAATTTCTTTAGAGTTGTTATTTAAAAGATATTTGGAGGAATATGGGGGAGAGCTCAGATGAATCATTGCCTTTATTCTGCCATCTTGACTCCATCTCCCAATTCATTCATTTTTTTTTTTAAGCAATCGGGGTTAAGTAACTTACTCAAGGTTACACGGCCACTTATTCTTGGGTGTGGTGCTGAGTATCTGAGCCCGGGATTCGATCTCCATGTCATCCCAACACTGGAGCCGGTGCTCTTACTTGCTGAGCCACCTGGCCTCACCTCCCAATTCATTCTTGTCATTTAGATTGTTTAGATTTAACCTATGCATATATGTCACTTTCTTTAATGTAAATTTTATTGTATTACAGTCTAAAGTGATGTGTTTAATATTTCTGCTTTTTCTCTTTTCCTTGTGAGGTTTGTAGGCCCTAATTCATGGTTAATTTTTATGTAGGTGCTATGCACAACTGAGAAAAAGTTGTACTTTTTGTCTTCCCATTCATTTTTCTCCTGAGGTCTATCATTTCTAACTTTTCTAAAATTCTATTCACCTAAAGTTATTTCTTTTTTATTTTATTTTATTTTTGATTATATTTCTGGTTCTGAGAGGGGAACATTTTTCATTAGATATCTGTTTCTGAGAGGAGAAAGTTGAGTTCCTTCACTTGCATAGTTTTATTATTTAATTAACTAGTTAACTAATTTTATTATCTATTTTTCTTATAAATCACTTAGCTTTTCCTTTAAAAATATGTTTAATATTGTTATTACTTAATTGTCTATGACACCTTTTAGTAAAATGTAGCATCCTTCCTTATCCCTTTTAATTAGATCTATTTTTATTTTTGCTTTGTCTGAGATAATGATTGCTTGACCCTACTTTTCTTTATTATTTTTACTTCAACTGAAACATAACACATTCTGATCAAGCCCCTTATTTTTAGTTTTTGTGTTTCTCTGCTTCACGTGTGTTTCTTTTAAACAACATCAAGTTGTATTATGTTTTTTAATCCATTCTATCTACTTCTACTTTCTAGGTGATTTCATCCAATATATCTTCAGTTATAATTGTTAACCATGTATTTCCCTCATATCTCTCCCCTTGTCCCTCTAACTCCTTCCTGCCCTCTCTTTCTCTCTCACTCTCTCTGTGTCCCCCTCCTTGAATGGTTGTCTTGCTTCTGACCATTACCTCTCTTAATCTACCCCCATTTCTATCAGCTATCCTCCCCTTCTCTTACCTCCTTTTTACCTCTTCTCCTTTACATGTTGGGTAAGATAGATTTCTATATTCAACTCAGTGTGTGTATTATGCCCTTCTTCTTAGTAATTGATTTATTTTTCTTTTCTTTTAAAATTATTTATTTTTGTTTTCAACATTCACTTCCATAAGATTTTGAGTTTTGAATATTCTCTCCTACCATCTCCTCCCTCTTCCAAAGACAGCATGCTATCTGATATAGACTCTATGCATCCATATTAAGCAAATTTTCCCTTTAGTCATGATATAAAGAAGAATTAGAACTAATGGGAGGAACCATGAGAAAGAAGAAACATAATGAAACAATAAAAGAAAAGGAGAGCAAATAGTATGCTTCCAGCTAAATTCAGACTCCCAAGTTCTTTTTCTGAATGTGGATAGCATTTTCCATCATGAATCTTTTGGAGATGTATTAGATCCTCACATTACTGAGAAGAGCTAAGTCTACCAAAGTTGGCCATTGCACAATGTTGCAGTTAACTGTGTGCAATGTTCTCCTGGTTCTGCTCATTTCATTCAGCATCAGCTCATATAAGTCTTTCCAGGTTTTTCTGAAGTCTGCCTGTTCATCATTTCTTCTAGCACAATAGTATTCCATTGCATACATATACCACAACTTGTGCAGCAATTCCCCAATTGATGCATATCCCATCAATTTCCAATTCTTTGCCTCCACAACATCTTTTTAATAATTGAAATAATGGTGCCTACTTCCCTGTGATCAACCACAAGCTTTCCTTTCCACCCTGTAATCTTAACCAGCACTCTTGCTCCTCTGTCATTGCAAGTACTCTCAGTCCTTTTTGGCCCTGGGACTGGGATCCAGAATTGAAACAAACAGTCCCCAGCAATCTCCTTCTGATCACACATACCATCTCAATGAGCTGAGAGGTCCCCAAACTGTTGCCACCAATGTAGCTTCCTTCAAGTTCCACTGTGGTTCCAGGCTTTTACCACTACTTTGGTGAGACAGGCCCTTCCTGCTACCCTTGTAAGTTGTGTTCTTCTGGAAAATGTTTCACCTAATCTCATGTTGGTTCTGCTGCTTCTGAATTTGTTTGAGGGAATGATTTTGAAGTTTTTTTTGGAGGGAAATTTCAAAGAACTCAGCTGACTGCTTCTCTGCTACACCATCTTGTCTCTGCCTCTAAGAGCTTCACTTTAGACCTGACCCAAGGTGATTCTTGAATGTAAACATAGTGTATAGGTGAGAAATGCCAATCACCATCATGAAAATTTTAATTTATGTGTGCTATCTCCTTCATTACAATGTGAACTCCTTGAGAACCTGGCATGGCTTACTTTTTCTTTGTCTTTCAGGTGTTTAGCAGAGTATTAGGAATTTAATAATTGATTAATAAATGTTTTTTTAATTCATTCACAAACTTTAAATTGCCATGCAAATACAATGTGATTATCACTGCTACTACTATTACTACTTCTTTTTCTTCTACTATAGACAAGGCAACTCTACTACTTCTAATAGAGATGAGGCATCACTAACAGTACTACTACTACTACTACTACTACTACTACCACCACTACCACCACCACCACCATCACTACTACTACTACTGCTGCTGCTGCTGCTGCTGCTTTTGCTACTACAGCTGCTACTTTCTACTACTGACTACTTCTGCAACAGATGGGACAACTGAGGCTCAGATAAATTAAGTGACTTCTGCATGGTTAAACATCAGACACAGGATGTGAATAGGGATTTTCTCTTCATGTTACTCTTTACACAAATATGCTGTCCCTCTAGCTCTTAAATTAAAATTTAATCCCAAGACTTTCAATTGGAATTTGATTTTAACTTTGATCCGTCTAATATCTCATTCATCCTGAAGAGAATGGAGACTTAGAATGCACTTCAATGTCTCCTATCAGATGTACTGAAAGTCTTAAAAATCATAATATATCAAGTGAATTCTTTATTCATTTTCCCTTTCCATTCATAATGTGTTATGCAAAAGAATTCTCCCACCCTTGATTAGATTTTCTCCTTACTTCCTTTAAGATACTACAGTTAACCTTAAAACAAATTATATACTACCCCCATAGTATAAAGTATATAATCTTACACAAATGGCTTAAATGACATGATAAGCTTTGGAGAATCTAGTCTATAGGACTCAATCATAAAGCATAAACTATTTTTGAGAACAAGGATCACACCGAGGGAGATGATACAGCCAACATATTAGTGAACAATACCACTGACAACCCTAATGTAAGTGCAGTGAAAATTGTTGAATGAAATGTTTCCCCAGAGAATCCTATTTCTTCTTTTGGGACTCCATATCTACCTCTTTTTTTATCATCGCATATCAAAGGCAAGCATATGCATAGATGATCAAAAGCACCAAAGTAACAGACAGTATTCTCACTCTGTAGCATCAGTGGGTTGTCAAGCAGAGTTCTTATTCTGCCTCAGATCATGTATTACCTGTGTGGTCCTGAGCTACACCCTTAAGCTCTCTTAATTGTGGTTTGTTTATTAAAAATGGGGAAAATAACATCATCTACCTCACCAGGGTTTTGCTAAGAGTTAAAGGAATAAATATACATATATATATACACATATGTATATACATGCAATATATATATATATATATTATAAACTTTAACAGTATTACATAAATATGGCATTGATAATAATAATAAATTTACAAGAAATGATCTGATGTAGCAGAGTATTATCCTGTAAGTTAAGAAGTTCAAATCAAATCCTACTTTTGACACATGTGGGTTGTGTGACTCTGGGAAAGTCACTTAACCTCTCAATGTTCAGGAAACCTTTGAAAACAGTTGCAAAATAGTTGCCAATATACATTGGTAGAAGAAGTTACCTATGCCAAGGAAAGTGTAGATAGGTTCCAAAGTCAAAATACAAGTATGCAAACAAAAGGGCAAAACCCAACTCAGAATAGATCTTTCAAATTTGTAAATGTTTATGTATATATAGTAAATGAAGTAAAGCTATAACACCTCTTTAACAGAGAGTTATCCAGGCAGACATTCAGAGGAAGTACAGAAGTGAGAGAGTAACCTATTTCCCACTGAAACTCTGGTTTGAACTTATAAGGGTCACTCCTTATATGGGTCCAAGTTAAAAGTGATTGCTATCTAGGCAATGTTGCTGTCATTCTGAAAACATATTGCAGCTGGGGAGATTAAAAAAAATCAACCCAGGGAGCAAAGAGACCATAAAAAGAGCCGATAAAAAAATGATGCCACTTACAGCTTACGGAACTATGAAAGGGGGGAAAGGACTCTTCTTTTTCTAAAAGTGTCAAAAAAGATGATTCTAAAGGTCTTCTAATTAACTTTGTTATGGGCACTTCCAGGAGAAGGAAAGGTCTGCTGCTTCCCTTAGGATTTGGGGTCTAGCAGTATGAGGTGATTATAACAATTTATTGAGTATTTGTTAATTCCCAACAATGTGCTAAGTGGCTCAAAATCCCAAATGGAAAAATAGTTCCCAGCAAGGGACAGTCCTGAATGCCTAAAAAGAGAGGACAGTATTTTACATGGATGAGAAAGTGCAGGGTTCTGTCCTTCTATACTATTGTCCTATATCTCTTTCATGGCTAACCTCCTTGAAAAGGCCATCTACAGTTAGTGACTCCAGTGTATTTCCTCTCTCCACTGCAGGCTGGCATCTAACCTCATTATTCAACTAAAACTCGTCTCTTTATGTTACCACTGACCTCATCATAGCCAAATCTAATGGCCCTTTTCTGATACTCATCCGTTTTTTTTAAACTCTCTGAAGCATTTGGCACTGTTAATCTCCCACTTACCTTTGAAACTATCTTCACTTTAGGTTTCCATGAAACTACTCTTTCCTGGTTCTCTATCCTGTCCAGTGGCTTTCTCCTGTTCAGTTTCCTTAGCTAAAATTTTTTTGAAGTCGTACCGAATTACTGTGGGTGCCTGATTCCCCACCCCCCAAGCCAGGCTATGTTCTGGGACTGCTCCTCTTTTTCTATAATAGTTTTCTTTGTTATCTTATCACCTTCCATGTATTCTATTATTATCTCTATTCAGATTTTCAGGTCTGTTTATCTAGCCATCTCCTCTTTCCTGACCTCAAATTCCTTTCACTTGCAACCTCTTAGAAATCTCAAATCATATGTTTCATAGTCTCTTTATGATTAACTTATCATGTTCTGAAGTGAACTCATTACATTGTCTCCTAGAGATGATGGTACTAAGGGCACCATTATTTTCCCCAGTTACCTGAACTTGTATGCTATATGTCATCCTCACTTCCTCACTTTCACTTTTGATATTCAATCTCTTGTCAATTCCTGTGAATTCTATTTTAGCAGCATCGGGTCATGCATACCCCATCTCTCCTCTGACCCTGCCATTACCCAAGATCACACCCACATCACTCCATACCAGGATTATCTTCAGTAGTATTCTGTTTGGATTGTCTGTCTCAAGTTTCTCTTCGTTCTAGTTAATCTCTACTCAGCTACCAAAGCAACGTCTTAAAATACAGCTGTCATGTTACTGTCCTATTCAACAAGCCCTAGTTACTCCCTCTCACTTCAAGGATCAATATTAAATCTTTCCTGTAGCATTTAAAGCACTTGATACACTGAATCCTTCCTATATTTTTAACCTTACACTTTGCTCTCTTATCATGTACTCTATAAGCCAGGGGCATTGACCTATTAGATCCTTAGACAAGACATTGCATTTCTCAACTTCAAGAATGTCCACTGGCTATCCAAATGGCTAGAATAGAATATTCTTCTTCTTAACTTTGTCTACTGGTTCCCAGGCTTCCTTTAACTTTTAGCTAAAATCTCACCTTCTGCTAGAAGATTTGACAATCTTTTTAATGTTAATAGCTTACTTCTGAATTCCCTCTAATTTGTCCTTTATATGTTTCATTTATATATAAAACTGTTTGCATATTCTTTCCCCTATTAGCTTACCATCTGTCTGAGGGCAGTTCAAGAGATTTCCTCTGCTTCAAGACCCATTGGTTCATATTTGTAGTACCTTATTTTATGCTGGCGGCCATGGAGATAGCATAATGTTAGCATAGAGGCAGTGAACCATTTTGGACTATGCTAAAAAAATATTAAGGAAACTTTGGCATATAGAATTGATTTAGTAAACATAAGTAATCATTTATAAAATACCCTTTAGCTATATAAACAAATCAGTTCCTTAAAATTCTACTAAAATTAAATTATTTAAAAATATCATATTTCTTTCTATATCATATTCATATCCCAATATTATCCCCCCCCAAATAACTTTTCCTTATTTTATCACCACCACCGAAAACAACACTACCACAAACAATGGAAAAAATCAAATAAAATAAACTGACAAAGCAACCATGTCAGGAACAGTATGCCACATTTTACTCCTTGAGATCCCCATGTATCTATGGAATGATGTTTTGAAATTGCTTATAGCCCTTTGGGTATAGTTCCAGATTGCTCTCCAGAATGGTTGAATCAGTTCACAACTCCACCAACAATGCATTAATGTATGAATTTATGCACATCCTGTCCAGCATTTGTAATTTTCTTGTTTTGTCATCTTAGCCAATCTGACTGATGAGATGTGGTACCTCAGAGCTGTTTTGATTTATATTTCTCTATTCAAAAGTGATTTACAGCATTTTTTCATATGCTTATAGATATCTTTAATTCCTTCCTCTGAAAACTGGTAGTTCATATCCTTTCACCATTTATCAATTGGGGAATCATTTGTTTTCTTATAGATTTGACTCAATTCTCTGTATATTTTAGAAATTAGGTTTTTATCAGAGACACTGGTTGTAAAAATTCTTTCCTAGTTTCCCACTTCACTCTTATTCTAGGTTACTTTTGCTTTGTTTCTACAGAAACTTTTCAATTTAATATAATCAAAATTATCCATTTTGTACTTTATAGTGTTCTCTAACACTTGTTTTGTTATAAAGCATTCTCTTCTCCATAAATCTGACAGGTCAACTATTCCTTGCTTTCCCAGATAACTTACAATATTAGCCTTAATTCCTACATCATGCACCCATTTAAGTTGATTTTGGTATATGGTGTTAGATAATGATCTATGCCCAGTTCCTGCCATACTATATTACAGTTTTCCCAGCAGTTTTTGTCAAATATTGCATCCTTATTCCCAAAACTGGGGTCTTTGGGTTTATCAAAAAGTAGGTTACCATTGTCTTTGACTGCTGAGTCTCATGTACCAATCTATTCCATTGATCTACTACTCTATTCCTCAGCCAGTACCAAGTAGTTTTGATGACTGCTGCTTTATAATACAGATTAAAATCTGTTATTGCTAGGCCACTTTCCCTAGCATTTCTTTTCATTAATTCCCTTGATTTTCTAGAATTGTTTGTTCTTCCAAATGAATTTAGTTGCTATTTTTTTCTAGCACTATAAAGTAATTTTTGGTATATATATATATATAAATTGGCAAAGTTGCAGGGTATAAAACAAACCCACATAAATCCTCAGAATTACTGTACATTTCTAATGAAATCCAACAGCAAGAGATAAAAAGAGAAATCTCATTTAAAGTTACTGTAGACATTATAAAATATTTGGGAATCTACCTGCCAAAACAAACTCAGGACCTATATGAATACAACTACAAAACACTTTTCACACAAATAAAGTCAAATCTAACTATTGGAAAAAAAACATCAATTGCTCATGGATGAGTCAAGCTAATATAAAAATAAATAATTTTACCTAAATTAAATTACATATTTAGTGCCATACCCATCAATTTACCAAAAAATTACTTTATAGAACAAGAAAAAATAGTAACACAATTCATTTGGGAGAATAAAAGATCTAGAATGTCAAGAGAATTACTGAAAAGAAATGCTAGGGAAGGTGGCATAGCTATACCAGATTTTAATAAAGAAACAATACATATATATATATATATATATATATTCTTAGAATATATAAAGAAACAATAATCAAAACAAATTGGTACTGGCTGAGGAATATAGCAATGAATCAATGGAATAGACTGGCAACATGAGACTCAGCAGTCAATATAGTAATCTGCTTGAAAAAACCCAAAGACCCTGGTTTTGGGGATAAAGACTCACTATTTCACAAAAACTGCTGGGAAAACTTGAATAAAATGTGGCAGAAACTGGGCATAGACCATTATCTAACACCATATGCCAAAATCAAGTCTAAATTGGTGCATGATCTAGGTATAAAGGCTGATAATATAAGCAATCTTAGAAAGCAAGGAACAGTTGACCTGTCAGATTAATGGAGAAGGGGAGACTTTATGACCAAACAAGAATTAGAGTGCATTGTAAAATGCAAAATGGATAAATTTGGTTACATGAAATTGAAAAGCTTCTGTACAAACAAAGCCAATGTTACCAGGATTAAGAGGAAAGTGGAAAATTGGAAAAGAAAATTTATAAACAATGTGTTTGATAAAGGCCTCATTTCTAAAATATACATAGAATTGAGTCAAATCTCTAAGAATATAAGCCATTCCCCAATTGGTAAATGGTCAAAGGATATGAACAGGCAGTTTTCAGAGGAAAAAATTAAAGATATAGGCATGTAAAAATGCTCTAAAACACTATTGATTAGAGAAATGCAAATCAAACAACTCTGAGGTGGCCCATCTCACCAGTCAGATTGGCTAAGATGACAAAACAGGAAAATGACAAATGCTGGAGAGGATATGGACAAATTGGAACACTAATGCATTGTTTGTGGAGTTGTGAACTGATCCAACCATTCTGGAGAGCAATCTGGAACTATGCCCAAAGTGCTCTAAGTAATTTCATACCCTTTGATCTAGCAATACCACTTCTAGGGTTGTATCCCAAAGAAATCATAGCAGTGGGAGGAAGACCTATATGTACAAAAATATTTATAGCAGCTCTTTTTCTCATGACAAAGAATTGGAAATTAAGGTGATGCCCATCAATTGGGGAATGGCTAAACATGTTGTCATATATGAATGTGATGGAATACTATTGTGCTATAAGAAACGAGGAGCAAATGGGCTCCATATTTACCTGGAGAATCTCATACTAATTGATGCTGAATGATAAGAGCAGAACCAGGAGAAATGAGTACACAATTACAGACATAACTTATGTGTGATGACCAACTTTGATAGACTGGACTCTTCTCAGCACTGCAGGGTTTTAAATCAACTCCAAATGACTCATGATGGAGAGAGATGTCTACACTGAGAGAAAGAAATAGAAAGAACAGAGTTTGAATACAGTTTGAAGTAAATTACCTGCTCTCTGTCTTTTTCTTGTTTGGTTTTGTTTCATCTTTCCCATTGTTCATTCCGCCCAATACAACCCTTCTTTATAACCTGACTAATGTCTAATGTGAAAGTATTTGCAGATACTATACTTGATTATATGCCACCATGGGGAGGAGACAGGAGAGTGAAGCAAGGGTGAGAAAATTTGAAGCTCAAGGAATTGTGGAATTGAATGTTGTAAACCAAAAGTAAACAAACAAATTATTAAAGATCAAAAAACAAAAATATATATATATATATATACATATATATATACACACACATATATATATAGGAAGGCCAAGGATTTATGTTTTTATTTTATATCCTGCAATTTTTCCAAATTTATTTATTGTCTCAAGTATTTTTTTTTAGTTGTTTATCTAGGGGATTCCCTAAGTATATCATCATAT
>NW_027185777.1:32901990-32985526 GCF_028583685.1 Petaurus breviceps papuanus | reverse complement strand
ACAGAGAGAGAGACAGAGACAGAGAGAGAGACAGAGACAGAGAGAGAGACAGAGACAGAGAGAGACAGAGACAGAGAGAAAGACAGAGACAGAGAGAGAAAGACAGAGAGACAGAGACAGGGACAGAGACAGGCGAGATAGAAACAGAGAGATGAGCAGAGAGAGAAACAGAGACAGACAGAAAGAGACAGAGAAATAAACATCAGGATGAGAAGCCTGGAAGATATCACATAAGTGATGCAGCTATAGGAGCTGGATATATCCAAACACACACACACATATATGCTAGAAAGGACATATTGGACAGAACAGTATATGATTTTTCAAAATTATATAATTATTTTGAGGACTGTAACATAGAAAGAAAGAAAGAAAGGAAGGAAGGAAGGAAGGAAGGAAGGAAGAAAGAAAGAAAGAAAGAAAGAAAGAAAGAAAGAAAGAAAGAAAGAAAGAAAGAAAGAAAGAAAGAAAGAAAGAAAGAAAGAAGAGAGATTCCTCACATTCTGCTTCACTGCATAGGGTAGAACAAGTACAACAGGATTGGACATTGCACAGAGATAAATTTCTTTTCAGTATCATTTAAATAATAATTGGAGCTGTTTAAAAGTAGAATGTGTTGTCTTAAGAGGTAGTGGAGTCTAGACATTCTTGTCCCTGAAAACCTTCAAGAAGAAACTTGCTATATGCTAAAGAAACTATTGTTAAAGTATGACTTGAAGTAGATGGCTTCTTGAGTGTGGAGCTCTTTGAATGTAGAGACTTTCTATATGTTTATCTTTGCATCCCAGTTCCTATCACAGGGCCTGGAGAATAATATATAAGTTTAGTAAATGCTTGATGGCCCTCAAGGACCAGGCTATAAAATTGGCAGTGTCATCTCTGGCAAACATGTCTGTTGTATGCTATATAAGTAACATAAATGTTCATCTCTCTTTGGTTTTCATTTGGAGTGCAAGTCAGAGGGAATCATGGCTGTCAACATCAGCAGGGATAGATCTGCAATCTTTCGGGGATTGCCAGGTCCAGTGGAGAGGCGTCCAATGAATCTCTGCTTAAGATACAAATGCTGATTTTCTTTTCCAAATGTGGCCAGAAAAAAACAAAAAAAAACATTCTGTGTTATTAAGCTACTAATGATTTTCTGAGCCATAGAGATTAATGTGACAATTGTGCCAAAATTCCATTTATGGAACCTCTATAAGTGGCATTGGACCACAGTCTGATATTTGTTATTGAAAGGGGGATCTTTTGACCTAAGCCTCAAAATAGCATACCATTTAGACAGTTCCAGTTTTCAGAGATGCAATTTTCTCATAACTACACTCTAGCATCTCTTCACTTTAGTTTTAGACACATACAAATAGCTTGAAATGTACTCATACCCCATAAGACATGCTTTCTTTTTTTGTGTACATTTTTGATCAATAAATTCTGTATCTTTTTACACACAGGCTCTGTCTATTATATATTGATATCAAAATGCTAAGGGAGACTTTTTCATATTGCCTCCTATTTTTATTGCAGCTGTAGAGTCTCATTACAAGAGGCCTACACTCAGTTACATCAATGCAGCCTGCTAGAAGACACACTCCCGGGGTCAGATCATTAAAGGGGCTTTAATCCTTTAGAACAAGTTTTCAATACTGTTTACACTAGGGACTTCCTTGAACAAATCCTCTTTACACAAGACAAGAATAACATTGGATGGAACTATTTGTCTCTGATCTCTGCAAAGAAGAAGAGCAAACCAGAGTCCTCAGGGGGTTTTCCATCGCTTAAACTTACCAGGAGGGGATTAATCAAAGATATCTAGTCTGCCTGATGTGCCATCAGCTGCAAAGCTGCAATCTTATTGATCAAGGTACAGTAGAACAACACACTCATAGCAGCCGCAGGGCTAAAAGACAAGCACTGAGATGTATAATATAGATCGTGGGGCAGCATCTGTACTAAGGTTGAGTGGAGCTGTCCTTGGTACTCTAAGAAAGGGGTGCCCTCATATTTGTAATTTATCCTTACAAAAAATTCAAAGCATCCAAATTAGGCATATTTCCCGATTTTTTAAGAGGGATTCCAGTCCTTGAAGATTCATATCCTTCCAGGAATAAAACTTGGCCAAGTTAAAGCCCTTTACAAACTTCTTTTTCAATTTCTCATGCTTAAAGGTTATAAATGTTCAAAGAGTTCTTCATATCTATTTTTCTGGATTGTTATACAACTCACTCCATTGTGACTTGATTACTAATTAACTGGACTTTGAGATGGCTGTATTGATTGCAGCCCTCTTTTCTCTATTCCTTTGATTTCACTGTTTAATTCTTCCAGGATAAATTAAGAAAGACTTTCCACCTGACATTATGATAAAGGACTAGTAAGATTTGAACCCTTTCCATTCCCCAAATTGGAGGTAAAATTGTCAGCAAGAATTTCTACAATTGTTGGGTGATGTTGCTATGAGGTGTAAAAATGTAAATCCTTGCATGGATTGACCTTAGTTTGTATATATTGTTAAGAGATTGCATAGTGCAATAGGCATAATTTTTGCTCTTGATGTAGACACCAGAGTTCCATTGCCACTACAGATACCTGCTGTGTGACCCAAGTCAAGAAACATAAGTTCTCTGGTGAACGTTCTTATCTGTGGAATGTGGATTAATTAAAACACTTACCTCTCAGAGTTATTATGAGGATCCAATAGGATACTGTATGTGAAATGCTTTGTAATTCTTAAATTATCCTATAATTTTCATCTATTTTCATTCATATTACTGGTATAATTCCCATTCTTTTTTTATATTTATAGCAGCTCTTTTTTTATTGCAAAGAATTGGAAACTGAGGAGATCCTCATCAATTGGGGAATGGACAGACAAATTATAGTACAATCATTTAGTGGAATATAATTGTGCTGTAAGAAAGGAAGGGGATATTTTTGGAAAAACCTGGAAAGACTTGTATGAATTGATGCCATGTGACGTGAAGAGGACCCAAACAATTAATATAATGAAAATATCATAGTAATAATGGTCTCATTCCCATTCTTTTTTAATGGAGTAGATAGAGAAATATTTCTGATACAAATTGCTATTCTGCTGTTATTCATCAATATTTAATGTTCTGAGGGCTATTTGACAGAGTGCACAACTGCTTTTGTTATTGAGTGAAAGTAGTGAGTTGTACATTAACTTCTCTGGGCTCACTGAAAGAATTTTTGTAACAATTCTATAGTATAGTATATAGTGGGGATAATATGTACCCTATACTGTTCCCACATGATCTTGGTGTTTTCTCTTAGTTTTGTTTTATAGAATTTTCTATTGAACTTAGCTTGAATATTAGGTATTTTGTATTGTAACATCTATGGAATACATTTTTAATATTTTTAATGTCTGAGTGCCTGACTATATTATGTCAGTCATAATCATTAATCCTGTTACAATTTATTGATATTTAATTATTGATAAAATTATACATAATTTCACATTTGATATAATTATTGATATCAAAGATATTTTGAAATCCCTATTTGTTCGATGTGGATCAACCATCTATTAATTAATGAGAGATAACATGCTTCTGCTGCATAATTCTATCAAGTAGTTCATATATTACTAGATATTCACTAGGTGTACATTTCTTTTTGCAACCTGCAGTAATATTTGTGAGGTTTCTACCATTTCCTTGTCTTATTGGCATTGATAATTCCAAGTTATTTAAACATAATTATTCTATTACTTCTGGTGTTGGTGACTTGGTTCTGAATTTCCATAATAAATACTTCTGTTTATGCATTTCACAGTAATTTTAATACCTTTTTGTTAACAAATTATTACTTGATTTCAAGCAGATGTTCTCCATAAAGGAATGTTTTATTTTCTTTGCTCTTAGCTATGATATAGGATCTATTTGAGGATAAATTATTTTCATATTCAATAAATATGGTATAAAACTATAAGTTTTACAATTGTTTAAAAGTGATATATGCTTAATTCAAGTATTTAAAGTATTTTTTCTTAGTTTTAGCATGTTTTTAATCACATGCTTGGAGAATGTGTATTCATTTTCTTTGTTTTTGTAGAGTAAATGTTGATCTTTCTATAGGCTATTTGGAGTGATGAGCCTGTTATTTCACCAACATTGTCTCTGTGTATGCTTGGATACTTTGCAAATCTATTATAATCCACTTTATGGTGTCAGCAATTTATAAGACTAATGTTGAGTATGACTGTATTATTTGAATCAATTTATTTAGATTAAGTTTCCACTGAGCATTTTTGTAATGACAAGCAAAGTATTTAACACCTTGTTTCAGTTCATGATTGTAATATGTATCATGATCCAGAACTTGTGAATCTGAGAACTTGTGAGCCCTAGAACTTTTGAACTCCTGCAACAGGAAGGAGAGGAGCTAATGGTCACATGTAAGGAGAGGCCTAGGCTGGAAAAAGCAGAATTGAGAATAGAACTTTTGGTGGCAGAACTGGGAAGAACTGAGAACTGAGAAGAACTGAGCAGAACTGAGAATGGAGCGCTTGTGGTGGAGAAGAAAACTTGTGGTATCCTGGCACTCTATATTTGTCTGCTCTGTCTGTTTTGATGTTTGTTTGAGATACTTTCTACAGAATCCCTGTGACCTTATTGGAAGATATTTCTGGTTGTCTGTTTACAGAAGTCCTAGAGAAGGGTTTTGGAGGTCCTGGGATTTTACTAATGATTGTGTTGACTTCTTGGACCTTGTTTGTGGGTCTTTGTTGATATCCATGTTGATGGTTTGTGTTGACCTCTTGGACCTTGGTTGTAGATGTGTCTTGATTTCTATGTTTATGATTGGTATTGAGTTCTCAGACCTTGCTGGTGGGTCTGTGTTGATTTCACAGGCAGATAATGAATTGATGATGGTGCCAACAATGTGTATGAATGATGTTTGGGCTCTGGTAAGCTTTGTCTTTCCAGAAACAGAAATTTCAAAGGACTTGAGGTGGACTGGACACTGTGAGCTTCAATATGGAAGGGGAACTGGACAAGGAACTGGGAGCTGCCTGCCTTTGAACCCAGGTGACAGTTTATTAAGGCAGGAGCTGGGACCATGGAAGAGGAACCATGGAAGCTGAGAGCCAGCCTCAAGTCAAGATGAAAAGATTTCTTCTTGGGTACCTAGTGCTGACTGAGAAGATGATGATTTACTCTGACCTAGGGATGGAGAATTTTGACCTTTGTACTTTGTGTCCATTAAGGAGATAAGCCTCCTTAAGGATGATTGAATTAAGGTCTCACTGAATGCTGTACTTTGATTTATGTGAATGTTTTTCCTTAATTTACTGTTGAATAGAGAGTTAACTATACTATATAAGTAGAACCTTGAAGCTGATCACAGTAGCAGTCCTCTGTTCATAGCTGTTTGTGCTTGACTTTACTGCTTTGATTTCATAATATAAGTAGACAAGAATAAAGTGTTGTTGGTGTTGTTGTTGCTGCTGTTGCTATCTTGATCTTCTCATATTTTTTCATGGACTTTAAATAGAAATTGTCTACCTGATGCAATTAAATAAAATTTGATACTTCTTTTCAATGTATTATTAGTTGAGTCTATATAGATTTTGCCCATGGGACATCTATTAATTCTCCTCGTGGACTCTTGACTGCTTCATTGAATCTGTACACATATAAGTTATTTTTGGTTATATTTGACAGATCAAGTGACATAAATCTACTGTCAGTCATTACTATTTTATTATTTCTTTGTAAATGAGAGTTAACTGTTCTAAAAGTATTTATTAATATATTTAACCAATTTCTCATATTCCTGATAAACAATTACAAACCTCCTCTTTTTTATTATACATTATGTATCTTTCCATACCTGCCTTGATGTAGTGAACCAGTATTTCATTAATATTTTATGATTTTTTCTAATTTGGACTTCTTCATGATATATTCTAAACAGACCAAACAGGTTTAGGAGGAAGTGTTTTAGCAGCTGCAAGGAGTAATAAAGGCTTAATAGAAATAGAAATTGAGCTGATTCTTTAAATTATCAATTCTAAGGGATAAAGTTGAGAAGGGTCTGAATTCCAGGAATGAAGGATCATGTTACAAAGCACAAATACAAGTGTTGTAGTGTATAGAGAAAATAGTTTTCCACCTGAGTATCAAATGCTCTGGAACACCTTAGTAGGTAAGTCAGCCTGAATTATAGCATCTATTGAAGGAAGAAATATGTGAGAAGATTAAAAAAGTAGGAAAAGACACTATCGTGAAGAAAATTAAATCCAGAAAATAGTAATTTATATTTTATTCTAGAAGAAATACTGAGCAACTAGAATTTGAGGAGAAAAGGGACATGATCAGACTTGAACTTTAGGGAAAATTAACTCATTCTGGGAGTTTTGTGGAGGGTGGGGTGTGATTTGGGAAGAAGAGGGAAATGAAGTTGCAAGACCAATTTGAAGCCTATTATAATATTCCAGATGAGAGGTGATGAGGACCTCAACTAGGGTGGTGGCTGCTTCCATGGGATAGCAGAGAGAGATAAAGAAGTTGTGGAGACAGAAACACTAAGAATTTACCATTTTTAATCCTATATTTTTAAGTTATGGGCCCATATTCTTGTACATTTAAATGAAGGTTCTGTGCAGTCAGATGTATGTCTTAAACTGAGCTTTAAGCGTTTTTCATTCACTTTCCCCCCCAACTTTGGGAATTGTTAGCCTAAAGTTTTGATAGCAACTTATCCCATTTAGGAGGCTCTTTAGAGTTTTGGGATTTGATGCAGTATATCTGCTACAAAAAAGTACCATCTGAATACCAATAACATCTAAAAGGATGCCATCATATATTTGAATTAAACATGATGTAATCCCTTCTCCTCTCTCAAATCTCTCTTCCTTTTGGAAATTAGAGAGTTGTCCAGTAAATTTAGTTTTGTTTTTATACCTATTATATTTTCTTACATGATGTTAAATTTTTAATGGGAAATACCTTAATAGATGAGAGCATTTAAAAGCTGAATTTTACTCTGTTGAATCAAATGTTTTTTTTTAATAATTAAAAAATACTTAAGAAGTTTTTTCTGTACTTTATTTTCTATATCACATAATTCAGCAAATTTTGTGCATATAAATATGTGATTTGCTATAGATTATAATTTGCATTGTCTCATTTTCAAGTTCCATCAAAGATACTTTTGAAATTTGCTATAGATCATTCTGACAAGTATTTTATAGAAAGAAGATGACTTATATTGTTTTGTAGCTACAGAAGTCCTCTGTATCACCTCTTTGGGGTTACTTATACAAATAATTGTTCACTATACCTTTAATATGTTCTACTTTTTCATCTTGAGAATTGATTCATCAATTCCTTTAAAATTATATCACTTATGACATAGATTTCCTCCATATGCATCTGCTCTGTCCTTATTTTTTAATCCTTAGTTAATGCTATTTTCACATCCTCAAATAGTTCATCAAGGATAGAATTTTAAGAGGGTATACATTATCTCTGCATTATATATAAGAAAACTGAATATCATAGAAGTTAAATTATTTTTATCAAGTCATAGGTTTAGGAAGTCCTAGAGCCATGAATAATTCAACTTCAAGCGTATTATTCCATCTCTTTAATATCATGTCTCACTAAACTGTTGTTTTGAGTTTGAGTTTTTAGCAGATTTTAAATTTAGTTGGACATCATACTACATCAGTCTCTTTTCTTGAGAATGCATTTCTTATACTTTCTTGTCGTGTGCTAATTGAATGTAAGTTCTTGCTTTTGTATTTTCACTTCTAGCAAGTCACCAAGGGCTAGTACTTGGTATATAGCAGCAATTAAATCAGTGCTTCTTTATTTGATAGTTGATTAACATTTGAAGTGAAACTGGAGATGGAGGAAATATTCATACTTCTCAAAAAATAAAATTAAGCAATTTGATTAGTAATTAAGTTGAGCAAGCTTTTATCATATGAGAGATTGCATTTGATGATAAAGCTCAAATTATTTCAGGTACATCCTGACAACCCTTTAGACAAATCATGTAGATGTCCAGAAAGTTTCAGGGATATAATACAAAAAAAGAGATATTCTCTGACTTGGACCCAAAGGTAAGGATGAAATTATGCCTTGGAATTTTTCCATTGTCAAGTTCAAGAACAGTATGGCAATTAGGCATCAGAAAGTAGTTCACTAAAGCACACTTTTAAAACCCACCCCCTCCCACAGTCTTCTGGAAACTACTAATTTTTCTCATTCAGTGTACTTGGGGTATAAACTAAGGCCATTGAAAGCAGGTCTGTTGTTCTATGCAGCATGTTTTAAATATTAAAAAGTAAACACAGCTCATATCTTCAAAACTATATCTTCAAAAGCAGTATCCAGATCTGTGCCTAGTGACTTTTATCTGTGATCACAGTGCTCTGGACAGTCTTTTGGCAGTCCCTATGAAAGACAGAAATCAATTCTTGAGAGGTACGAGCACAGGCACATTGAAAAATGAGAGGAGAGATAAGAATACACACATATGAATATGCACATACATGCACTATAGAAACACAACTAATTGGAAAATGAATAGAAGTAGTTCAGGAAAATCTGTGGGCCTGCAATTTCCACTGAACTGTTTCTTTTCCTAAGCAGCAATTTGGGGATAATGAATTCATATTTGAAATTGCAGAACCTTATTTTGGGGGTGTGTACTCTTTAAAAAGCTGCTAAAGGCAGGGGGAGAGTGCAAAATGAAATCTTCATTTTAGAGGTACTGATGTGAATGCAATTACTGTACATAAACTACAAGGAGCAACCAAATCAAGAAATAGTGTGAAAGCTCTCCATACATCCTGATCAACAAGAATGATTACAGTGAGATGAAAACTATTTTGATTGGAGCTATTGTTTAGTTCTTAAGAGTCTGATGAAGCCCAAGAGGGTATGTGTATACCAACCTATTTGAACTGCAAACAAAATAGCCTTTAGACAAAAGTTATGTTCCTAATGATAGTCTATGCATGCAGGAATCAAGTTAGCCATCCAATGTGGTGCTTCTTCAATGTTTTGGTACTTGTTAATTAATGATGTGTGGTACTGGTGGCAGAATGACAACCACATATATAATTGGAAAGGGTTAGAAGGATTCTGCAGTGAGACACATTGTCTAGGAGAGAGCAGGCTAGTCTTGGAATTTGTAAGAAATGTCTTCAATTCTCATTTCTTGAAGATGATAGTTGCTTGATCACAGGAAAGTCCCCTAGTTTGTTTTTTTTAATGCTCTAAGTAATCCTAAACTACTATAACTTACAAAGGCATTACATACCTTCATTTCAAGGCAGTTTTTATATTGAGAGTTTGTTATGCAAGTGAAATCTCTGACCTGGAATAAAATGTGGCTGCTACTGCTCTGACTACTACTGCTAGTACTGCTACTACCACCATGATAATAATGAAAACTGTTAAGTGATATTTACAGATTTTATGAGGAAATGCTAAAAATCTTTCCTTTGTTGTTGCTGAATCATTTCAGTCATGTCTGACTCTGTGACCCCCATATGCGGTTTTTTAACAATACTGGAGTGGTTTGCCATTTTCTTTTCCAGTTCATTGTTTATGCAAGGAACTGACATAAATGAGCAAAATAACTTGCTCAGGGTCACACAGCTGGTAAGTGTCTTAGGTGGTATTTGAACTCACATCGTCCTGATTCCAGGGTTGACTCTCTATCAACTGCACTACCTAACTGCCCCCAAAGCTGTAGTACATACTACTATAACTTACAGTATTTAGCATATGCAAAAGACACAATCAAGTGACCAGAATTATACCATAGAAAGTCACTATCCTTCAAGAATTAACATGATTGGGGTGACTAGGTGGTTCAGTGAATGGAGAACTGGCTCTGAAATCAGGAGGACTTGAGTTCAAATCTGACTTCAGACACTTAACATTTCCTAGTGGTGTGACCTTGGGCAAGTCACTTAACCCCAATTGCCCTGCCTCACGCCCTGCAAAAAAAGGAAAGAATTAACATGATATCAAATTCTCATACTACAAATATAAAGCAGAAAATATTCTAGAAACTAGAAAAAAATTATACTATACCAAGAACAGCATCAGAGAAGGCTGTTGCCTACAGATCAAAAATAAACATTTAAGAATTGCTTTTTTAATAGATGTTGTCACATCTAATAATTATAATATCCAAAGAACATGGAGTGAATGTTGCTCAAAATAGAGAAATCTAGCAAAAGAAACTAAATCTCCATGGGAACAGTATGAAGTTTCTATCATCTCCACTGTCCTGTGCACTCCTGTGGTTTTCTTGGAGTTGTTTTCAGTGAGCCTATATGTCATGAACTTTTCTCCCAATAATACTTGCATTCCGTTAGAGCAATTGTTTTATCTACCTGGGAAATAATCTACTAACCATTAATCATAAGATATTAGCTAATAGTAGTTAGTATTTATATAGTAATTTAAGATCTGTCAAAATCCAAGAAGAGGAGTAAGTTATTGATTTGTTCCAGAACAATTTGTATTTCAGCACCATTAAATCTAAGACAAAAACAACAATAACCACCCCACCCCACACAGTATGTTGATACATTCAATAAAAATACAAGGTGTTGGATTGTTAGAAGCATTGCTTATCTTACAGCTTTATCAGCAGAAGAAAGCATTGAAATAATCCAAGACATCCCAGTGGGATCATAGATGACAGTTTTGTTAGTAAATATAAAAAAATAGAACAACTTTCCTGAACCCTTATTCCTTAAGCGAATTTAGATATATTAATGAATGGTTTCTTTGTTATCATTCTAGACACCCTACTGATTCTTGTCCACTAGCTATAGATGTATTCCAAGGCTGTGTTCTTAGTTTTCTGTCTTTCCTCTCATAAAGTTTATCCTCTTCAGTGGGGATGACTCTTGTATCTACTCTTCCAGACCAAGACTAGTTGAGACTATGATCAATTTTCACCTGTGTATAGCAACTGAAAAACAAAGTTGCTATGGATTTTTCAAAATATGCCATATATTTAGCACTGGAAAGTGGTTTCGTATTTATATATAAACAAATAGATCTGAGTCAGAGACAGATGCAGAGAAAAGCAGAGATACAGACACCGAAAGACAAAGTCAGAGAGCCAGAGACACATACACATAGAGATGTAGATACAGAGACTCAAATAGACCATAGTCGTAAAGAAAAGTACAATTAATGTCAGACAAAGAGACACAGAGACACATTCACAGAGAGACAGGCACAGAGACAGAGGCAGGCTGTGTCTCTTCATGGTCTTTCAGTCATTTAATAATTGACTTTTAAAAATAGTTTATTTTTATTATAATTAATTATATATAATATAGAATAAAATATGTTAATATAAAAATAAATTGGCATTTATTAAGCACCTATTATCCTTCTCTCTGAGGATGCAAAGGGAAAGAAAACATAGAAGAAAAGTATCTGCTCTCAAGGAGTTCACAGTTCTATTAGCACTCTTCAATCTCAGTCCTATAAGGAAAGGATGTTTACTTGTCTTGATCTGCTATGGCCTTTGAATTTTAAGCACCAGGATGATATAAAACATTTAATCAATTTTCTCTCAAGAAGGCAGAGTAGGTATGCAACCTCAGGGAAATTTTAGCAGTGGGAAGCACTCACTTTAGGGGGGCATATTCCTTACTCCTGAAGAATAATTCTTGATCCTGCTGCTACTAGATGTTTGGCCTACTAAGTCCAATTTACCATGTTTATGAGTTCGAAGGTCTGGACTTGCTGCATAGTCTCATCTTCAGAGTGACCACTGGGAAAGTCATTGAAAGTGATTTCACAAAGTTTCCTTTTTCATCAGTGAAGTCCCCTAAATGTAGTTATTTTCTTCAATACACCATAGTCCTAATGAAAAGTGCAATTAGTGTCAGACGAAGGTGAATCTATCTATCCATCTGTCTGTCTGTCCATCCATCTGTCTATCCATCCATCCATATATCCATCCATCCATCCATCCATCCATCCATCCATCCATCCATCCATCCATCCATCCACCCATCATCTATATATCTATCTTATTTATCTATCTGTGTATGTATGTATGTATCTATCTATCTATCTATCGAATCTATCTATCTATATATTTATTTTTTCCTTCTCAGAATCATTGGGGACTTCGAGTTGCTCAATTGGAATAACAGGAATAGCTTTGAGTTTAGGGTCTGAATTGCTATCATGATGTTTCCTGAAAGAAACAGCAGGCATGGCATTAATTACCACGCAGTTACCATTTGAAGAAGAGATGAGAAGTTAAAGATGGATACTGAAAAGATTTTTTTAAAGCAATCAGGGTTAAGTAACTTGCTCAAGGTTACATGGCCAGGTGTTTCTGGGTGGGTGCTAAGTATCTGAGCCCGGGATCCTATCTCCAGGTCGTCCTGACACTGGAGCCGGTGCTCTTACTCACTGTGCTACCTGGCCGCCCCTGGAAAGATTTTTAAATCCCTTTATATCCATTGCTTCCCTCAAGGAAAAAGAGAATGAATAATGGTTACCTAGGAAAAGGAGCCCTAACAGCACCTCTGTGAATGAGAAATCTCTGTGAATTCATTTCCAAGAGTATCAAAAATTGGGGTGCAAAGGTCCTTAGAACGTAGTACTTGAATCCATGAGGTACAGCTGAAAGACCACTGGCTCTGAAATCAAATGATCTATTTCCAAATCCTGCCTTTGACACCTATTATCTAACCCTGGGCAAGTCACAAATTTCTTAACCCTCTTGACCCTCAACTCTGGAACTAGGTGAGCCCTGAGCTCCTTTTAAGGTCTCAATTGGTAAATTTATCAATTACTAGAGACAAGCTATATATGAATGGTATTCCTGAATTTGGCACAATGGATGGGAGTCCTCATAGTGCTTTCTGACAAGGAAAAGGGCCTCTTCCAAAGGTCCGGAGTAGGTTGGAATCACTGAAGTATATATATACATGCCACTCTCCAAAATGACTACAATGTTTTTAAAAACAAGAATCAAAGAAATAAAACGATCTCTGGTAGAACTTAGCATTGATAAGGTGTATCAGTTGTTATTTCTTTTTGCTAGTCCATGAGATTACTCATGGACTACTGCAGTTATGACTCTTGATCCCTACGTGACCAGATGGTCTTTTGAAGTCTGGTTCCAAAAAATTCAAGGAACTTGGTTTGGAGATTCTTTGACTCTCTACTAGAGACTTGCCACCCATGGGTTCCTTCAATTTTGTGCCTTGGAACTGCTTTTCCAGTGTCTATTCCAGCAGTGTATACGTGAAAGTCTACTACCACTTTCTGTGTATATAACTTTGGGCAAGTCATTGATAGTCTTTTTGTAATTGTTCTCATCTTTGAAACCCTAAGACAACAGAGTTGGTTTATGTTATCTTTTCCCATGTTAATCCCTTCCAGCCCTAACATTCTGTAATTGTGTAGTTTAAGAATCTAGATCTGGGGTTCTTAACCTGGGGTCATTGAATTTAAAAATTAACTGTATTTCTATATAATTTAATTCCCTGGTAATCCTATGTATTTTATTTTGTGCTTTTAGAAACATTCTGAGAAGCATCAGTAGATTTCACCAGATTATCTAAAGGAGGTCCATGACAAAACAAATGTTAAGAACTCTCAGTCTTGATACTTCTCTCTCTATTTTGCTATCTATATGTATGGAAAACATTTAAAGGAATAGACAAATAATGAATCTGAGAAGATATTTTAAACAAATATTGTCAGGTTATTTGATGATTTTTATGTTGTATAGATAACATTTTTAAAGCCCTATCAAATGTCACATTGTACTAGATGCTAGGCATAAAGATTTGTAAATCAAAACATTTTGTGCTTCTAAGAACCTTTTGTTCTATTTAGCAATAGTATAATAGTTTTAATATATAATATAATATGATATATAATAACCATGCAATGATCATTTTAGTGCTTATTAAATCAAATATCCTTTCATTTAACAGGTTTGTTTGCTTCATTATAGAAAGGTAGCTTAATATATATATATATGTATATGTATATATGTATTTTTTTTAAAAAGGGCAAAATAAAAATCCAACATAATATGTCAGAAGATTGTTTTAAAAGGCTAGCATGCATAGCCCTATTAGTTACAACATGATTAATTGCTAATTGATTTAATCTTTTAAAGGACACCCTGAGTTAAAATATCACCCAAACACCTTTTTAATGATAGAATCAATGAGAAAATCAAAATCCCTTCTATCAAGAAAGAATTTAGTCTATTTAAATTGGGTTTTGAGAAATAACTATTAGAAATTGTCTGGAAATATTTTTATCTATTAGCAAGGAGGCAGAGAGACTGTAGTGTATCTTTAATGGTCCGACTTGGCTAAGAAGAGGGATTTTTAGAATCCAGTTATCAACCATTAATTAGTAGATTATAATGACCTTTCTCCTATTTCCCCCACCTCAACAGCTATGTTCAGCCTCCTTTGGTATAGAAAACAGCTGCAGGTACCAGAACATAAAGCAAGTATACATTTAATTCATATGATTTCTAATGGAATTATAGTATGATTACTTTGGTACTATAATGCGATTATTGACTTCCATTTGAATCAGATAGCAGGCTTTTCTGTTTTCTTTCCTCTTTTCCAGGATAAGTATTTGATACAAAATTCTATGGACCAATGGCAGATACATTTTAGGACATTTTACCTTGACCCCATGTTATCACCAATTCACTGATAGTGGAAACAGGAGGTAGGAAACCCAACTATTGATTTGGTGCTGATCTGTGCCACACATGGGTTCAGAAAATTTGTGCTTCTTCCCAGACATTGTAAGAATGAGCAGGAAGGGATGCCAACTGCATGCAGGACTTCTTCTGCCAGGAGAAAGTAGAACTTCAGTTTGTATGCCCTGTTCTTGTGAACATCTTGATGAACTCAGTTACAGTGTTTGTTAAATATTTATCCCAAAATAAAATCTTAGTTTCAGTTGAAAAACTATTATGATTTGTCAAGAATCCTGTTGGCATAGCAGAGAGAGTAGCAGCTTTGGAGCCAGGAAGACCTTGATTTTAGTACTGCTTCTAACACATATTGGTTATAGGTCCATGGGCAAATTATTCAATCCTTTAGACCCCTACAACTCTCTATTACTATATCTAACATTACTGAGTTATCAACTTTCATTGCTGGAGGATGCTTCCTCTATTTATGAAATCAAAGATGTAGCTCCCAAACTTGCTTCTTATTTCTCTACATGTGCACCTGCATGTGTGCATACACACATACACACACATGCACACACACACACACCCCGATACCAATACCCCTAATAAAGAGGAATACTTTATTTTCATCAATGAAACTGTGGGAAAAGATACAATTATTTTTCTTTCTTAAAAATTTCAAGGAACTTGAAAAACAAAATGGAATGTCTCTTTTTTTTCTGAATGAAAATTTAAGATGATCCCAGTCATTAAATCAATCAGTCTATAAATATTTATTAAGTACCTACTATGTTCCAGGTACTGTGGTCTACCTTAAAGAGTAGCCTCAATGGAATTACTTTTCAAAATGTCTTATTATGAAAGAAAAGTAAAAGTAACCTACGCAACTACCTTATCAAGCATTTGGAGATTAAAGAGTAGGTCAGTTACATGGCAAAAAGATGCCAAAATCTTTTTTTGAAATACTTCAGTCAAACCAACCAGATATGGTCTAATGACATATAAGTGCTGGGGGTAGAGGCATCAAAAGTTTAACTCGTAGAGATGAATGACTTCCAACATTATTTCTGAGAATTTCAGGGTGATTCTATTTATCTCAAGGAAGATTTGAGAATCTTTTTAAAGTAACTTGACAATGAAAATAATTGCTTAATGGAACCAAATACTGCTAATTTAAAGAATCACCACTCTCAACTGGTTAGAAATCATCTATGGACAGAGATCATGCCAATTTGTGTGTACTAGGGCTTTTCTAGTTGGACTGACTAAGAATTTCAAAGTTTCAGTTTGTTAATAATCAGTTATTAAGTGCCTTATATTAGCAAGGCACTGTTCCAGGTTCTGGGGATACCAACAAAATAAAGAACAGTATTTGCTTCTCCCTCTTGAAGAGTTTATATTCTCTTTGGGAAAATAACTTAAACACAGTACAAATAAGTATATATCACATATTTTGAAGGAGAGAGAACTAACAGCTAAGGATGTCAGAAATTACTCATATTAAAGATTGAATTGAACATGATCAGGACATGGTCCCATTCTTCTTTTCTTGTAGTCACACTATAGGCTTTTCACAGGGGAATATCATCTAGTCATGAGATAGCCATGAAATCTTCACCTATGTCTTTTTGTGATTTGCTTCACAGGAATGAGTTTGTGCATGTGCATGTGTGCCTTTAAATCATCCTGAAGAGGTGGAATTAGTAGTTGTAAGGGATCCTAGATGTCACCCAATCAAATCTTTCAATATAGGGTTTTTTTTAGTTATCTATAGCTAAATCTATAAGAGATGGTCCTGAATGTTTACATCAAATGAAGGAAAGTTAACAATGCTTAGGACACTCATTAATTCATATAGATATGTAATGGTCAAATTTTAACCCCTGGGTGATTTTCCTGAATATTCAATTATATAAACATTCTTGGAATTAATTAATGGATGTCTTATGGTGTCACTGCCTCCCTGCTACTGCCCTTTACAAAACTCTAGTGACTCCCTATTGCTTCCAGGATCAAATATAAACTAATTGATTTGCGTTTTAAAACCTTTTCCAATCTGATTCCTTCTTACTTTTCCAGTCTTCTCACACATTCTTTTCCTATGCATATTCTATAATCAAACAATATTGGCTTTCTTGTTATTTGCACAAGACCCAAATCTGACTGTCCCCCATGCCTGAAATGCTCTTTCTCCTTACCTGTTTTCACTGACTTCCCTGGATTTCTTCATGACTAAGCTCAAATGTCACCTTCTGCAAGGAACCTGTCCAAGTCTTCCCCCACCCCTTCCCTCTGGGATTACTTTGCACCTGCTTGCTCTCTATCTTGTATTTGCATAGCTGTTTACATAGCATGCACCCAGTTAGAATATGAGCTCCTTGATGGCAGAAATGATTATTTTTGCCTTTCTTCATCTTGTCATTATTTAGCATAGTGCTTAGCACATAACTGGTACACAATAAAGGTTTGTGGATTGACTAATATTTTAAATTAAAGGAAAAAGGACTAACCTTAATTGCATTTCAGTCTTCCCACTGATTCTGGTGAAGTGTTAAAAATAAATGGGACAACCTTTTCAAGTGAATAAGAACCATAGTCCTACATTTCGCTTTCTGAACATTTTCCCCAGACTTCAAGATGCAGTGTGGTATGCAGCTTAAACCCTAAAGTACCCAAGCAATCTTCATATAAATTAATGTCTATAATGCCAGTCTAGGAGCACCATCTTCCATTAAGGAAACATGAGGCATTGACTATTCTATGTGCCAGTTCAGCCACAACTTAAGCTTCCTGCTGCAGTTGGTCCAAAAGCAATAGTATCTAACAGCTACAACTGAACTTTGTAAGAAAACTTCATCTCTTCTCTAGATTTTTCAGCTGCCAAAAGATATCCATGTTGACTGGGTGGTGGGGTTTTGGGTAAATGAATCAGAAAACTGGGAGAAAAAAGATAAATCTAGAACACCTATTTGATTCTTGTCAAGATAGATTGTGGTACTCAATAGATAGAAACCTAGACAATAGACTAATTGATATGGAATTAGAGATCCAGGAAAAGTCACATTAAGGAAAATGGGAAGGAAGTATTGTTGGGAGGAAGAAACATTGTGCTAGTATGAAAAAAGACAAAAAGTTTGGATCTTGAGAAGCAGGTCATTGCTGTCAAGAAGGTGCAAAGATGGATAGTAGGTCTCAGATGGTAGGTCTCAGCTCATCCTGGTTTTACAATAAGATATGTAGAACTTACCTCACAGAAGCAGCTTGCTCAACTGAGTGCTGAGAGTCAACTGAGAAGTCAACAAGACATAAATTCAAATCCTGCTTGTGATACTTACTAGCTGCGTGGCATCCCTTAATTTGCTTAGTTTAGCCTCCCTGAACCTCAGGTAGCTTTCTAGCACTGAGATTTGTAAAGTTTGCAGTGCTATGGAAATGAAAGTTCACATTATTCAGTAAGCAGACATTAGTTAAATGTTTGCACTGGAGGAAAAAGACCAGTCACATGGGTTGTATTTCAATCCCTAGTCTGGATATGGGAATAAGGGCATGATGTACACTAGCAGAATCTGGAAAGCCAGACAATAAGTCAGTTACTAGGCTTGAGTAAGAGACCTTGGTCAAACTTGCTAATGCAAGATTTGTTATTTATAGCCTGCTTATAAGGACAGAGGTGATAGCCAGGGATATTTGATGGTGCACCACTTGAACAACAATCCTTATGTTATTAATAGTTGCATGTTTGCTGTGTTTTATTTTTCAGAGTAGAAGGAGGTTGATTTTATGCAAATAATATAAATTCCATATTCTTAGCAGTATACTATATCAGTAAGTTATATATTTTATATAATTTTAGATTAAGGGCAAAAATATCACAAAACATGCTCTATAATGATAGATAAAGAGATCTGTGATATAAAATATCTGAAGGGAAAGGTTTTTTTGAAATTACATGTAGGTGATCAATTTCTCATTCTACCCACCTCATCTCTCCACTTTTTAAGGCACAAGTTTTCAGAATTTGGAAAAATTCTGTTGCCTGGCAAAATTATAAAATGGATTACTAAGCACACGAAATTATAAAATGTATTATTAACACCTGATTTGTGAGCACCTCAAAGCAAAAGTGATACTTGCCACAAGCCAGAATTGGTTCAATAAAACTGCATTGTACGAAAGTAATACCATTTCCTTTTTTGGTTAGCTTATCATTCTGTAATTTTGACAGGACATTTTAGGAACCCTCTCATAAGACCCTAGTAGATAAGATGGAGAAATAGGAGATCGATGCTAGCATAGTAATGTGAATTTTATAACCAGGTACCCCACCTCCCAAAAAAGACTCAGATATATGCCTGCTTCCCAAAATCAAATACATCTTTCTTGTTGCCGTCATCTATACTATTAAAATAGCCTGATAATAAATCTTCTTTCTCTTTGTGATTCACAACCAACTTACCATTCTTATACATAAATCTGGTCATATTAACTCTGTTCTAAATCTTTAAAAGTCCCCTATTTCTTATCTAGTGAAGATTAAAACAATTTGTGTGACCCATCCTTTAAACCATAACTTCAGTGCAACCTCCCCTGTGTAGCTTTCTCTGATCCTCTTCCTTAATAATGACTCCTCACTTTTCCTCATATTATACTATCATTGAGTATGACTCTTGATATTAGAATTTGGACCTTGCTTGGCTACAATTTGTAAACCATAAAGTGCTATATAAAATGTAGCTGTTTTTATGATTCAGAGAAAATTTGATGAGATAGCTGGAGCATTAGATGTGAAGTAAGGAAGACCCTGGTTCAAATTCTACCTTTGGTATTTACTAGTTAAGTTATCATGGCCTAGCCATCAAACATCTTTGAATCATCAGAAATTATGCCACTATGTAATAGTAAGATTGTGTCCATACATGAAAATTAATTTTACTTTATTATATATACAGTAAAGTTAAGGCAATAATAGCAACTAAGGTGAGATTTTCCTTCTGTTGACACAGCCTTTGAGAATGCAGAGTCACTTGAATAACAATGACGTCTTTAAGATAATGGAATTTCTAGGTTCCCTCTCATATACAGTAAGCATATAATACATTTTTGTGGAATTCATTTATTTAATACAAGCATATATTAAGCCTCTACTGTGTGCAAGGAAAGTCTCTATGTTATAGTGGATGAAGGGCCAGCTTCAAAGTTAGAAAGACTCAGGTTCAAACCCTGCTTCTGACATATGTTATGTGACCACTGTTAAGTCACCTGTGAGCATCCTGTACAATTATTCAAGATTTTAAGACACAAAATCACCATTATGCATTACTTAAGTGAGTACCAGGAGTTGTCTACATGGATGAAATTACAGAACCAGCTACCCTTCCCTACACTACTATGTGTGTATGGGGGAAAGGTAGGAACCATAATATACAATAGCAAATTCTGATGATGCAAAGAAAAAAAATATTCCTTGATCCCAAGGAGCTACATTCTGCTCGATGATTTCAAATGAAGCCTAAAAACTGAAATCAGAAAACATATGTAAGTCACTTTGCAAACAATAAAAGACTTACATAAATGTTAGCCTTTGTTAAATTGTTTATTTAAGGGGAAGGTAATGGACATTTGTTAAATGTCTATTAATTAGTGCCTTCTATGTATCAGAGCAACCAGGTGGCATAGTGGATAGAACACTTGGCCTAGAGTCAGGAAGACCTGAGTACAAATCTGATCTCAAATTCTTATTAACTGTGTGACTCTGGGCAATTAAATTAATCCTATTTGGCTCAGTTTCTTCATTTAAAAATGAGCTGGAGAAGAAAATGGCTAAGTACTCTAGTGTCTTTATCAAGAAAACCTCTAATCTGGCTGCAGAGTTCAACATGACTGAAATGACTGAACATAGTCACTATGTACCAGGCACTATACTAAATGCTTAAAATGGGTGACTAAGTGGTGCAGTGAATGGAGCACCAGCCCTTGAGTCAGGAGGATCTGAGTTCAAATCCTACCTCAGACACTTGAGACACTTAGTAGCCATGTGACTTTGGCCAAGTCACTTAACTTGGCCTCCAAATTGCAATTGCCCTCCAAAAAAGCAAAAAAAAAAAAAGAAACAAAGAAATTTATAATCTCATTTCCAATCATGCTACAACAAAAAGAACTGCTATAGATATTTTTGTACACATAGGAGATTTTCCTTTTTCTTTGATCTCTTTGGGATACATATCTAAAAATGGTATTGCTGGGTCAAAGAGCATGAACAGTTTGATAGGATTTTAGACATAGTTCTAAAATATTCTCCAGAATGCTTAGACCAGTTCACAATTCCATCAACAGTGCGTTAATGTCCCAACGTTTACACATTCCCTCCGATCTTTGTCATTTTCCTTTTCTATCACATTAGCCAATATAATAGGTGTGAAATAATCCTTCTAGTTTGTTTTCATTTTTATTTCTCTAATCAATAGTGATTTAGAGCATTTTATATGCCTATTGATAGCTTTGATGTCTGCTTCTGAAAACTCTAATGCATTCTTGTAGCAGGTATACCTGGACAAAACCACCATACTTTATCACTATGTAGAAAACCAAACAATTGAAACCAACTTATGCAAAGTTGAAATTGAAGGAAATTGAATTGAAGAAAATTGAAGGGATGCCCATCAATTGGGTAATGGTAAGCTTTGGTGTATGAAATAGAATACTATTGTGCTGTAAGAAGTAATGAAGGGGATGGTTTTAGAAAAACATGGGAAGACATATCAACTAATGCAAAGTGAAGTGAACATAACCAGGAGAATACTATACACAGTAATAGCAGTATTCTAAGGATAATTAACTGTGAAAGGCTTAGCTACTTTGGTCAGTACAATGATCTAAGACAGTTCCAAAGGATTCATGATGTAAAATGCTACCTACATCCAGAGAAAGTCAAAATATAGGCTGAAGAATAACTTTTTTTTAAATTACTATTATCTTCTTGCTTCTCTTTTTACAACATGGTTAATATGGAATTATGCTTTACACGATTTTGTATGTATAATTGATTCCACATTTTGGGCCTTCTAAATGGGTAATGCAGGAATAAGATGGAGGAAGAAAATTTGGAATTCAAAATTTAAAAAAAGATTCGAAATAAATAATGTATTTTTTTATTTTAAAGAGAATGCCTAAGAACATACCTATAAATGCAAAGCCAGTTGGACAAAAAAATATTTCAATTTAAATATGAATCATAATGTCAGTGATTCTTTAATAAATGAAGGAAATTATTTTGACTGAATAGTACTATTTATATTATTAAAACTAACACTCAAGGGGGCGGCCAGGTAGCACAGCGAGTAAGAGCACTGGCTCCAGTGTTGAGAAGACCTGGAGATCGAATCCCAGGCTCAGACACTTAGCACCCACCCAGAAACACCTGGCCGTGTAACCTTGAGCAAGTTACTTAACCCCAATTGCTTAGGGGCGGCCAGGTGGCTCAGCGAGTAAGAGCACCGGCCCCAGTGTTGGGATGACCTGGATCAAATCCGGGCTCAGATACTCAGCACCACACCCAGAAATAATAACTGGCCGTGTAACCTTGAGCAAATTACTTAACCCCGATTGCTAAAAAACAAACAAACAAAAAAACTAACTCAAATTTTTTTTCTGGATTGAAACCAATTTCTGTCCTAATGCCACCCCTTTCACCACAAAAAAAAATAGATATGTAGATAGAGTCTGCTACTTTGAATTATAGATCTTATTTATAAAATTTAAATAATTTGATAAATTCCTGAAAAATGTATGTAGGTATGCACGTATAGGTGCATGTGAGTATAATTTTAACAGCATCTGACTAGTACCTCAGTATGGAGGAAATAATGCAACAGTAGTGTCATGAGTACTAAAACTTAAGAAATGAACTAACTTAGCAAGAAACATATCCTTAGGACCAAAAAATAATTGGTTATTTTCATTTGTATTATGGGAATCACAGGGAATTGGTATATGCAAGAAGTGCCTCTGATAACATTTCCCCATGTGGAAGGGATTGAATTGAAGAATGTGGAGAGGTAAGAGAGCTCGGTTCCTGGAGTGTTGTAATGATGTGGAGTGGAAGTACCTTGGAGAGCTGTTGGCACACAGTGTAGACATCCTGTACTGGGTCTAATTAGCCACCTATCATGAAAAAGAAGTTCTTGTATTGGCTATATGTGCATTTTAAAAGACTTGAGTCTGTACCACCATGCCTTTATTCCTTTAGGCACACTAAGATGTCATCCTTCTGAAGGGGTTGGTCCTTTTAGAAGGTCCAACACCACCACCACGACCACCAGCACCAATAAGAGCAACAACAGTCATTCTGCTAGTTGGATTCCTTTCCTGGCAGGGTGAGAGCCAAGGAAGTACAGGAGGAGGCTTTGGGACCTTCTTGCCATCTCAGTCATTGACTGGAGAAACAGACTTCCTTGGCCCTTGACTTCTGTATTTACTCTTTCCTGATTTAGGTTTACATACACGAGTGAAGAATACAAATAACATACTCATGCAGATATGTATACATTTATATGTGCGTGTATGTATGTAGTGTAAACAGAAGACAGACATGTATACATATGTGTGAACATATGTGTGCATATGTTTGTATATATGTATGTATGTATAGTTTACAAAGATTCCATACATCAGCTCTAGGAGGAACCTAGAATCAAAGCAGTTGGGTTCAAAGCCTGACTCTGGCATGTAATAGTTGTAGAACTTTAAACTTTTCACTTAAACATATTGGGCCTCAGTTTCCTCTTCTGTAAAAGGAGATGGCTGAATTAGATGATCCCTGAAGTTGTGTATAGCTCTAAATGTTACTGTTTACCTATGTATACATAGTTAATGAGTTATTTCATTAGTTTAGTTATTTAGTTAGCATTTAGAAGATGGTTTCAGGACAAAAATAAAATTATAATCACTCCAGTGAAAGAAAAAAATGTGCCATATAATTGTCATTTTGGCAAATTCAGCAACAAAAGTATATTACAGAAGTTGGCCTTTTGTTACTGATTTCAGTTGAATTCTACTCCTTTCAAAATGAATTCCATTTTTCCTATCTATTTATGCAATATGTTCAAATGCTCTCACTGCTTGTCTTAGACTGTGTCTGCCTTTGTTCTCTTTCCAAATCCTACCCTTCCTTCAAGGACAATTTAAATCCAAACTTCCCCAGTGAAAGTCGGACAATTCCTTCATAATCTGACCGTAAGACCTTATTTCCTAACCCACACAACACTGCATTGGATCATATTCTGATTTTAATTTCCTCAAATTCTTTACTGTGTTTAAGTATTGTCTATCTAATAATACCTTTAGCTTCATCAGGGCGAGGGATATTTCTTCAGTTTGGGCAAGAAATATCTCTTTAGTTTGTTTCCTTATCTGTAAATTGGTGGTGATAATAACACCTATCTACTAGGGTCATCGTGAGGATCACATGAGATAATGTTTGTAAAGTACTTCTTACAATTCCTGGTACATAGTTGCTATAGAAATGCCATTCTTATTGCTGTTGTTATTGTTACTCTTTTTCTTACATCCTACTGCTTTATTGTATCACTTGCAGCCTCTGCTCCCTGAACATATAGCAGGGCCATTTATGTGGTGTACAATCAAATAACTATTGAAATAAATCTAGTGAAAGCCTTATCACAAGACCAAAAGACACTAAGAAACACTGAAATGGGGAAACATCCATAGTATAGGAGAAGTAGGGGGAAGATGTAAAAAGGTGTTGCCTTTTAATTTTTGAAGTAAGATAATTTTTTTTTCCTTTTTTAAAGAAATCAAACCCACAGGCATAACCAACACAGATGTTCAGTATAATAAAACATGGCACAAATCATCCAAGCTAGGATCTTTCAAAATAGGCTTGGGACTAAGAGAGTTGGGCCTATTGTGCTCCGATTTTTTGCGTTACCGCAGATCCTCATTCTTTTGTATCAGAGAGGCAATTATTCTTCAAAATGTCACTTCTGATGTCTAGACTTACTTTGACTGCCTCTTCTCTTATTCTTTTTCTTCACTTAAGCAATTTGATTCCAGCTTATTCGAAAGATAAAAATGGAGGGAAGGCTAAAGAGGTCACCAATCAAAATTCCAGAATTGACTCTTTACAAAATCTTTAATTTACACCTCCTTTTCTTTCACCTCTCCCTTCAATCTTTCATTTTGTATTTTTGTTTGTCACTTTGCCATACTGTGGACAACTTGGCTTCAATGTCTGCATGTATCTCATCATTTCTGAAAGCTCATTAACTTTCTACTATAATATATCATTCAGTTAGTATATATTTGAAATTGTAAATGCCAAGAAAATTATGAGCTTCTTTCTGTCTCTTAGTGTGGCCAAAATTCTACAACAAATTCCCAGGAACAAGTGACCCTTTTCAGGTCATAAGGGATTTTGTTGCCCACATTAGTTTTTCATCTTATATCTGAAGTTAAAAATCCTCAATAATCTCTTTGATCACTCTTTCCCATTTTTTATGCTCTGTAATCCTGAAATAATGGGGCAAAGATAGGACTCATTCTTTCTAAGGCCAAAATTTATTGAAGTAAAGCTATATAATTACTGGAAAGACATTTGCAGCGGGTAGGACATTGTGGTACCATTTGACCAGCTGGCTAATGTAAACATTTCTTGTCCTCTCATTCCTACACATGCATGTAGCCAGGACCACGTAGGGCTGCTTGCAGGAGGTAGGTAGGGTCTTGTCCATCTGAGGAGTTATCAAGAACTTCCATTTAGGAATTTGGGTATGGGATTATATTTTTAATAATTGAATCAAACCTAAACTTTTAGATTAAGCTCTTGTTGTTAGTGGGGTTATCTGCATATTTTCTGACTTAGCCTTTGCTGGAGAGGTTTGGGGTGTGTGTGTGTGTGTGCACAAACGCACTCACATTTCCATGTATAAAAGCATATATATGTTATATGTATATTTGCATATACATATGGGTCAACCCACATGTAGACACACATACACACATGATTATTCTCCTTAGCAATTTTAATGCCAAGAAGAATGAGAATATATAATGAGCTCACTTACCACACTTGGCAAATGAAACCATGACGCTAGGAATTCTTTTTTCATTGATACCAGATATCTATCTTTTCTAAGACTAAATATTAAAAATGCAAGGATGTCCATATGTGTCAGTAAAACTCTTCCTATGTTTAAAAAACAAAACCACACAGTTTGAACTCATTCCCTATTAATGATAGCTCAGCTATGTAATATATATTTTCTAATATTTTTATTAATGACAGTTTACATCTATATAGCATTTCTTGGGTATACCACGTCTACAAAGTCATCAGTAAGAATATGTAATGTACTTCTTGTCATTTTCACTGTGATGTACTCCACATAAGTTGTAATATCAACTTTTTGAAGACTCGAGTGTTCCATGACGTTCTGCCATATCAGCAAGAGAAATGGGGTCTTAAAGAGCTGAGTGTTTATAGTATGAAGAAGCTTAGAAATGTTTAAAATATTTACAATTACTCAAGTATAATTTATCCTAAAGAGGAAATTATGAGAATGTTGATCTTGAAGTCCTAACTTCAGCTATCCAGTAATAAATAAGTCACATAACCTCTCTATGCCCCAGATAATTTTGTAACACCGTAAGTTAGAGAGGAGTTGCCAATATGCATCTATGGAGGGGGTTTCAATATCAGGAGTTCTATACCATTATGTAATAAATAGTCATGGACCAGAAAATAGTGAACTCCTCCTATTCAAGCCTGAACCAGTATGGTTTTGTGTGTGTATATGCATGTGATATGCATGTACATTCATTGAATTATTACATAGGCTATAGGTATATGCTATAACTTTAGTAATATATGACAAAGTAGCATTATGGAGAGACCTTGGGATATGGAATTAATAGAGTACTGGTTTAAAATCTCACTGCTAACACTTTTTATTTGTATGATGACAGGCAAATCATTTTACCCTTCTGAGTATTTTCTAATTCTAAAACCAGTCCTACCTGCTTCACTCTGCCTTTGTGAGGCTCTAATAAAATAAATTATTTAAAACATTTTGCAAACCATAAAATGCCACCTAATGTCAGGAATTCTTTGCTATTTTTTCTTTTTTATTTATTGTTAATTAATCATATACTTTGGAGTTATGATTGATTTCTATAAGCACAAATGTTGTTCATATTCTGGAATTTATTGCCATCAAGGTCATGTTATCTCTGAACAGGATCATTTGAAGAATTTTATTATTAAACTCTGCACAGAATGTTGCCAATGACATCACTGGATTCCATAAATGAACAATGAGAGTATTATCACATTATTTTTTAACATGCCCACAGGTCACAATTTCTTTGAAAAGAGTTCTTAAAGTTGCATTCTGTTCCATTGATTGAATCCTTTTTTTCCCTTAACTACATATAGACAGTGACTTTCTTCGAGTTTTAATTAAAATCTCACCTTCTGCAATATTGTTTTCCTACTCCATCCCCAATTTAATGCTAATACCTTCCCTCATATTTACTATATATAAATACTTATATATGTGTATGTATATGTGTGTATGTGTATATGCATATAGTTTGTACATTTTTATTTGCTTGAAATCTTCTCTATTAAATCTGAGTTCTTTGAGGGCATAAACTTTTTTTTTTGCCTTTATATCTGCAATATTTAACACATTGCCTCACACATAGCTAGCACTTAACAAATTCTTATTAAGTTGATATGACATTCTCCATATCTCAGTGAGATATATAACTGCAAAGATGTTGCCTGCTATAAAAAATAATCTGCAAATACATACCTGTTTCGTCACATTTTTTCACAAGTAATTTTTGAATGTGTCTATAACATTTAAAATACATAGAGATGAGACAGTAATCATAGATATTATTGGTTGCTCATGTCTTCAAAGTTATCATTTTCATTTTTGGTAAGAAGAACTGCCCAGATCATGTCCATTGTTTAAGTTGAGTTATCTTAAAAATTGTTCTTTGCAGTTTGAACTCCTATTTTTTTTTGCTTTTTGAAAGGCAATTGGGGTTAAGCGACTTGACCAAGGTCACACAGCTAGTTTTTGTGTTAAGTGTCTGAGGACGGATTTGAACTCAGGTCCTCCTGACTCAAGGGCCCCATACTCCATTCACTGTGCCACCTAGCTACCCTCCAACTCTTTTAAAGTATTTGTAATATACAGGTATGAAACTTCTATGTAACTTAAAGTTTTGTCTTTCCAACATATTTCTTTTAATGTCCTCTTGTATGTTTATCTTTGCATCAGTCACTGAGTATTAATATATATGTTGATTTTATTCAAGGAGACTCATCTAGTTCTGTGTTGACTGTCTCTACCACTTTATCCTAATCCTTTGCATATCAGTTGTGATTAAGTTCATAGCGTATTTTTTTAAGGTTGCTTCTCACAAGTAATAAAAGGTGAATATTGTGTTTTAAAACAGCATTTATGTTATTCACCACTGTTATTGAATTGTCCTCTTATTGCCACTGGGCAAGGATTTTATATTTGATTCTGGAGGCAGTAGTTAAACACTAGTCTTTATCTGATAGGGAGACTATATATTCAGACCTGCAATTTAGCAGCTTATATACTGGAACAGGGATAGATATAAGACTGGTGGATTCCCAAAAAGGATCTTGTAATATTGCTGGAATGGATTAACCAGAAATACATGCATTTATTTGCAAAGCATGGGATTCCTGAAGACATCAGGTAATTGGTGGGAGGAGAGAAATGAAAAATGGATGGCTTTTCTTTATTTTACTGCTTGGTTAAGATTCCAGCAATTATTCTTTCCTTAGGATGAAATGAGAAAAAATATGCAAATTTGATATCAGATACCTGCACAAGAAAACAAAAGGGAAGAAAAATAGTGATTCATTATTATTTCAGAGAGAAACATTATCCAGTGACACAAGTGCAGATAATCTACTCTTGCAATAGCACCAGAAGAATAAATCAACCTCCATTCTATTATACAGAGACAGCAGCCAGTCTGAAATGATTCTTAACTGAAGGATGCCAATAAAAGAGCTAGAACCCTTTGCTTTCTAAAAGTGTAACAGCTCTAGCTGAAGAATTGATGCACCAGTGGATTTATGACAACAGTTTAGATAAGCAGGTTCCCAAAACACTCAAGAGAACACACTAGTTTTTTTGTTTGTTTAAATGTTAAACATAACAGGTCTGGTAACCCCTCAAAATAGTTTTGCATAATTTGTCCAAGAGAGGTTATTTTATTCTAAACTTCTAATGTCTTTGAGCAGTTTTATAGAAAGCAAAATGAAGGTCTGAACATTTTGAATATGAATTCAGGTCAATGTCCACCACCATTTTGGTAAATTTAAACATATCTGGATAAATATAACAATTCATGAAAAATACTTATGTATCCTCCTGTGATGTCTCTATTCCATGGTCTGGAGGTGATCCAACATTCCAACTGGCTGTGAAATTAATGAACACAAGTCTTGACTATTTCCTTTAGGTTAGAATGAGCAACTTAGGCTTCACATAGGGTTTGATGTGGAGGCTTTTTAGGTTACCTGTTACCCAAACATCAGTTTGGATAATAATGGAGCTGCTTATTATCAGAAGGTTGAGTACCAGGCGATAAATTGATTGGATTATAGCAACTCATGAAATGGACAAAGTAAACATACAGACACAACACAAAGCTTGTTATCAGACCTATAATTCTACTTCTAAATTGAAGGTGCAACGTAGTGAAAATGAAGGAAGATTGTTCTAAGAATTATGCAGTTAGTTTAACTGTTGTTACTTTTAATGTATACTCTTTCAAGGTGCTGCATTGGAGTCACTAAATTGCAGACATTCCCATTCCTACTCTTCATGAAATCAGAAGACCTGCAAAGATAGGGCACGTTCTCCTCAGAAAGATTACTAAAGTTGGTCATAGTTTATCCAAAAGCAAAAGGAAACATTATGGGACAGTTGTTTATCTTGACTTTTTCTCCTGATGGGTCTAAGTAACAAGAATTCCTAGAAAATAATGAATGAATGGATGGATGGATGAATGAATGAATGAATGAAAAAACCCATTATGTGTGTAACACTTTGATAAATTATGGGGATACATATAATAAAATAATATTGTCTGTTCTCACAGAGTTCACATTATAGCAAGTGGAGACAATACAGATAGGGAGATCTTAGTTGCAAGTTAGATGTATTTATATTCTTAAAGGGTAAAAAGTTGAAGAAATGAATTGAGCAGAATCCATGAACTAAATCTACATGTATGTTTACATATGATGACTTCAGTGTGAAATGAACTCTGGGTAGGATGGTAAAAACTACTAGAAAATTATTGTTTAAATTGAAGAAATGAAAGAGGTCAGCTACTCAAAATTATCACATCTGTATTCGTCAAAAATTATGTCACAAATACCTTGAGAAATGTGTTAAAAGGCAGAACTATGATATATGGAACAGCAAAAAAATATTTAAAAATAATTTTATCTTAAATAATAGAAGATAATTGGTTACATATAAACTTTATGATCAGTGTTTGATTGTCCTAGAATTGGGCTCTGGTCAGAACCAAGAGAAAAAATAAACATGAAATAAGAAAAACAAAAAAAAAAAGATTGAGCAGATACTCACTGATTTAAATAAGGCCTTTTTCAACTGCTTAAATAAGATTTTTAAAAAATCTGAACTGGGCAAAAGTAAATAGATCACTTTCAGTTGTCACCATTCATGAGCAAAATGTAACAGATGATAAATGTTTACTATGATGAGATCAAAAGAAAGCACCTTATTCACTGAGTAATTTTTTTTACCAAATAAAAAGCCATGACATGGGAAAAACATTTTAGATGGGAAATGGGAAAAATGGGAAATGGGAAAAATGGGAAAAACAGTTTAGAGTGCAAAACTTTTGGGGAAAATATGATAGGAGTTTCCATAAAGGGCATGAATATGAATTTATCATATTGGAAAGCAATAGAAAAAAAAGACAAGGTGAGAAAGATGCATTGAAACAAGGGGGAAGGAAAAAGCAGAATGGGGAAAGTTTTCTCACATAAAAAAATGCATGCAAGGAAGAACTATTACAGGGAAGGCAAAATTAGGGAAATGGTGATGGAAGGAAATACTTTAATGTCACTATCATTGGAATTGGATAAAAGAGGGAAATACAAATATAAATACATAAAATATAAATACACATACACAGTTGTGTATAGAAATACCTCTTACAAATAGGGAAATAAAAATGGAAAAGTATAAAACAAAACAGGGGGTGGGGTGGTGATCAAAGGGAAGATAGAGTAAGGGAGGCAGTGGTTAGAAGCAAAACAGACTTTTGAGGAGGTAGAGGATACAAATTAGAGAGAAAAAGGAGCAAAAGAAAATGAGATGGAGGGAAATACAGTTATCATAATTATGAATGTGAATAGCATGAGCTGACCTATACAATAGATAGCAGAATGGATTAGAAACCAGAATCCAATCAATATGCTCTTCACAAGAGACATATATATCTAATTAAAATAAACAGGGGAACTACATTTTGCTAAAAGGTATCATAGATAATGAAATAAAAAAATTACAGCAAGTTTTTCTGAGAATGCCTCATTTTTCAAATGTATAGGACAGTGAGTCAAATTTTTAAAAATAAGAGACATTCTCCACTTGATAAATGGTTAAGGGATATGAACAGATAGTTTACTGAAGAAGAAAGCAGTCATCTATAGTTATATGAAAAAAAATGTTCTAAAGAATTACAGATTAGAGAAAGACAAATTAAAATAACTTTGACATACCACTCCACACCTATCAGAAATGACAAATCCTTAAGGAGATGATGGACAATAAGTGTATTATTAAACCATTATTGGAGTAGCTTACAGGTCTGATCATTTTAGAGAACAATTTGGAACTGTCCCTACAAAGCTAAAAAAACTGTGCATACTCTCTGACTCAGCTCTTGAGGACGGCTAGGTGGCACAGTGAATAGAGCATGGGCCCTGGAGTCAGGAGGACCTGAGTTCAAATGTGACTTCAGACACTTAACAAAAAACTAGCCGTGTGACCTTGGGCAAGTCACTTAACGCAAATTGCCCTCCAAAAAGAAAAAAAAAAGCTATGTCTATACCCCAAAGAGATAAAAAGGAAAAATAAATTATATATGTATACAACAATGTTTATAACAGTTCTTTATATTGGTTGCAAAGAACTGGATATTAAGGGATGCTTATCAATTAGGGAATAGATGAGAAAATTGTGTTATATTATTATGATGCAGTACTGTTCTGCTGTGGGATATGATAAGGGAGGTAGTTTCAGAAAACAACAGCAACATGGCAAAGCCTATATGAACTGATGCAAAACGAAGACAGAAGAACCAAGAATCATTGTCCATAGTAACATCATTGTTACAGTGGTGATCTGCTGTGAAAGGCTTGACTAGTCTAATTAATACAATAATTCAAACTAATCCCAGAAGACTCAGGATGAAAAAATGCTATTGACCTCCAGAGAGAAAACTGATGAACACTTTTTTTTTTTGCCTTTTGGAGGGCAATTGGGGTTAAGTAACTTGCCCAAGGTTACATGGCTAGTTTTTTTTAATTTTTAATTAATTAATTAATTTGTTTTTGTGTGGGTGTTAAGGGTCTAAGGCTGGAACCGAACTTGAGTCCTCCTGACTCCAGGGCAGGCGATTTACTCACTGGGCCACCTAGCCACCCCCCTCCCCCCGATGAACTCAATGTCAACTGAAGAATAGTTTTCTCAGTTTATTTTTATTGCTTTTTTTTTTGCAACATGGCTAATATGGAAATAAATTTTGCATGATTTCACATGTATAATTATAGTGCTTACCCTCTTATTGGGTGGGAGAGAAATTTTAAAAGTCAAAAATGGAAAAGAATGTTAAAATTAATAAACAACATTTATAAAAGATAAAATCCATGTTTTTACTTTTGCAACCCTAGAATATTTTTTAGAAGAATGCTGTATGGATATATTTTGAAACCCAGAAAGTCTGAGAGAAACTGCATTTAACATTGCTTGAGAAATAGCTGAACAAATTGTGATATATGAATGGAATTGAATCTTATTGTGCTGTAAGAAATGATAAATATGAAAAATTCAAAGAAGTAAAGGAAAATGTGAAGTAACTGAGTGAAGCAGATCCAAAGAAAACAATATATACAATTACTACTAGTATATGAATAAACTTTAAATGGAAACAAAATTGAGATAAAATACAGTGAAACATGTGAAAACTAACAATAAAATTAAAGCACACCATTTTTCTTTTTAAAAATACAGTACATCAGTAAAGTGTGAAGTTATGAATACTATCAGTCAGGATCATTCTTATGGTGTTTAGCTTAACTCTTGGGAGAGGGATAGGGAAGGTACTTGGGAGATTATCTCAATTTCTATACTCTTTAGAAAAAAAATTTACCAGTAAAATTAAAATTAATGCAGCGAGCATAGGTACCTGAGAAATGAATTTTGTAATGACTTACAATAGAAAAATATCTTTTCAGTCACATAACTTTTTAAGAGGTATAGGAAATATATGATCTTAATATTTAAAAATACTTGTCTGAGTAGAAAAAAAGTAGCTTTACAGGCTCTTCTGAAATATGATTACATCTTGGGCCAGGTAACAAAACTCAGAACTCACAAATTGGATTCAATGTTAGAGCAAGTCTCTTAATAGTCCTTTAGATATGTGGATGACATCCTGATAATATAAGAATTTGGCATATCTTTTTTCCCCCCTAAATCAAGATTTCTTGTAAGACATTCCAATTTGCTTTTATTTATCAATGAGTCATTAACTGCCATCCGTTCACTTGAATTTATCATAATAATGAAGAGGCAACATGAAGTAATGAATGAGTGCTAGAGTTGGAGTCAGTAAGATTTGGGTTTAGATTCCATCTCTGATACTTACTTATGACAGTGCCCCAATCAATTAGACTATAACTTTTATGTCTTCATCTGTAAAATGAGATGATTAGACCAGGTCCCTGGCAAGTCTAAATTTTTGAGTCTATTAGTATAGGAAGACCTGAAAAAAGTAGCAAGGAACTCGTAGTCAAGTTTATAACCAGCCTAAACAACAATTTTCCTTCCTTTTTGATTGACTTCCATCTTTCCCATAGATCTATACTCAAGACTTAATGTGTCACCAATGAGCTGAAGGCACAACAAGCAGGCAATTAAATTACACTTGCTATAGAGCTGAAAATTTACCTTTATAAAGACCCCTAACATTCCCAGGGAACTATATAGTTACCTATAGGTTTAGGAATTTCTTGGGGGCAGAGCTAAGATGGTAGAGTAGAAGAAAAGCACACCTGAAATTTCCCAACCTTTTCCATTTAGACAACTTTAAAATAACTCCTCCAATGAAATTTTGAAGTGGCAGAATCAACAAAAGGTGAGTGTGAAACATTCTTTCAACCTAAGGTAACTTAGCAGGTTGGAAAGAGAGATCTGCAATGCAGGATGGAGGCTCACTCAGTTCTACCACCTTGGAAGCACCAAAAGATTCCAACACCCCCTCACCCTAGAACTACAACTACACTATAAGTGCAAAAAAGTCTGAAACACAGTGTTCCTCCAAGTCCCCATGTTTGGAAGAGAGCCCAACTTTGTTAAAAGTTTAAAGTCAAGAAATACAGTATAAAAATAAGCAAACCAAAAAAAGAACCTGACTTTAAAAAAGCTAATAAAGTGACAGGGAAGATGAAGACACAAACACTAAAGAATTCAACAAGTCAAAATAACTACAAAGTCTCAAAGAAAAAAAAAGAAACATTGTGAACTGGACAGAATCCCAAAAAGAATTCCCAGGAGAGTTAAAAATTTTTTTTCAAAATCAAATAAGAATGATAAAGAAACGAGAACAAGGGAAGCAAATGATAAAAAGACAATTAACAGCTTGGCCAAAGAGACACCAAAAATACTAAAGAAAACACCACCTTAAATACCAGAATTGGTCAAATGGAAAAAGAGATATAAAAACTCATTGAAGAAAATTATTCTTTAAAAATTAGAATGGAGCAAGGGCATGCTAATAATGCTACATGGCAACAAGAAACAATGAACCAAAGTTGAAAGAATGAAAAAAAAATCAATGAAGTTATGAAATCCCTTTGGAAAAACAAATGATTATAAAAATAAAATAGAGATGATTTCAGATTTGTTGGACTACATGAAAGCCATGATAAAAAAATAAAGCCTAACTATCACATTTCATGAAATTATCAAGGAAAATCACCCCACTCTCCTAGAAAAAAAAGTTAAAATAGACATTGAAAGGATTCACTGATTACCACATGAAAGAGATCTGAAAATTAAAATCCACAGGAAAATTACAGTCAAATTCCAGAGCTCCCAGGTTAAAGAGAACATACACCAATCAGTCAAAAACAACATTCAAATATTGTTGAGCCACAGTCAGGATCACACAAGATTTAGCAACTACCATATAAAGGAACATAGGACTAGGAATGTGATTTTCTGGAAACCAAAGGAGCTAGGATTCAACCAAGAGTAATCTACCCAGCAAATCTGAAAATAATCCTTTGTTGGAGAAAATGAATATTTAATGAAACAGAGAACTTCAAAGCATTCCTGATCTACAAAACAGGATTGGTACAGCAAATTAAGATTTTCTAGCCTCTTCTAAAGTTTTACTCATATTCCTATATTGTGAAATATTTCTGTGTATATTTTCTGAGGATGATTTTAAGTGACACTCTCCAGAACTGATTCTTGGATGAGTTAGGGCAATTGAATTCTCTTCCTCTCCTTCCTACTTCAGAGTTCAAATCATGTACCATCCATACAACACCTCCTGGAGATCATGCTTGTTTGGGGAAAAACAAAACAAAACAAAACAACAAATCACATACTTTTCCATTTGCCTGTCAAACTCTACATTCTTTCCCCTCCTCCCTTTGCCACCTCCCAGTTGCATCTAGTCTTATAAACTTCTAGGTTCTGAGAAACCTCAATTTGGCAATAATAACCCCTGAAGGTAATCTTCAATTAAAATATTCATATCTTCAGTACATATACATTACTAATACAATGTGCTTGCAAAGTCTTAGTGTTGTTTTAAGGTATCAAATAATTAAACTTAGCTAAGTCTTTTGGGACTCCATATAAGACTTTTTTTCACATCAGTGACTTTGGAGATAGCTGTATTGATACTCTGTGGGGAACAAAACAAGAACCGTAAGTCATCTACAGTTTTTAATCAGTTATAGATTCCTTATTGATGAGACGGTCTTTGAAACGATCTTGTTTGATAATGAGATTTTATTAATTTTGTCAATTCTGCATAGTAACCTCACTGAAATCCATACTACTGAAAAAGAGTTTGGTCTAACCACCCATGTTTGAAGAATGAAAATGAGTGAGACTCATTATCTAGAGAGTGTTTTGGAGGTTATCAGTCTTTACATATGTGCACATATATGTATATGGACAATTAGTTGAGACCAAAACTGTGGAGACACAACTGGCCTGAATCATAATTGCTAAACTGCAATATTTTCTATTTCAATCTGTTCACTGTTCACATATGAATTCTACTAATGATATTATATGGTGAAAACTCTTGGGGTACCATGATCTCAGAAAATTCATAATGGTAGGTGATCCTAAGGGCAATGGAAATATATATTGGAGCATAGACCGCTACATGTTACTGGTGGTAACTTATACAGAGTGTAAAGAACATCAAGGATGTGTGTAAAAATAATAGACTGCTCACATAGCAACAATTTGTATCAGATGGAGAATAGTAGTGCTACATTAGAATCCCAAGATATTAAATAAACAAGATGAAGGTCTCCAGTACATTAGCTGGATGAATTTTTCTTAAAAGATTTAGTGTGTGTGTGTGTGTGTGTGTGTGTGTGTGTGTGTGTGTGTGTGTGTGTGTGTACTTTTTGGGGGAAGGTCATGTATAGGAATCACTGAATGATAATTCTTAGAGGAGATCTTCATTAAAGGAGAAGGATCCATGATGATGAATCAATCTGTGGAGTAATCAACATCAAAACACTTCACGAAAATAATTAGACCTTAAATCACCTAGATTTACTGTCTAGGTGGAAATGAATTCATTGATTAGTGGAAGGCATTCATCTTCCTTTATAGTATAGAAATGACTCATAGATTCTTATAATTTTAGAACTGAAAAGGGGATGAGTCCAAAACCATCATTTTTCAGATAAGGAAACTCAAGTTTAGAAAATTATGTGATTTTCTCAAGATTTCACAGTTAATTAGTGGTAGACACTCAAATGAAACTCATATTTTCTGACTCTTTGTCCAGTAGACTTTTGATTGACACATGAGTAATATGTCATTGGCATCTCAAACACTGTAAAATATAGTACTCTAATGAAGTTTTCATCTTCTTTATAAGAAACTTCTTAACCTCTTGGTTTCTTACTTCTGCATGACAGAGTTCATTAATCAAATTAAACCACAGATATATCCTAGAGGCTACATACTTAGTAGAAAGAAATGAATATTAAAGTCAGGATGTCCCCAAAGGAACAAGCACTTGTCAATATAAAAAGATAATTAGCTCCTGATATATAGTAAAATGAGTAATATTTTTACTTATGACTTTTAAATAGAATATATGCTTTAATTGTACATAATAAACATGTATATATTAACTATGCAACTAATAGCAAAAGTTAATAGCCTTAAAATTAATTTAACAAGGGACTGGCCAGTAAAGGCCCAGGAAAAACTATTGCTGCATCTGATCTTTTGGAGATATTAAGGAAATAGATCAAATAAAACTTTCTTCCTTGCTACTTACAAGGTAGTTTGCCCAAATGGTCCCATATGAACCCCAAGTTAGATAATATGTATGAAAATTTGAACTTTGAATTTTGTTTCACCAAAGTTATCCTTCAAATAATGAATCACCCCAGTCAAAAAGTGTTTTTCCCCTTGGATTATGAGCTAGTTGATAAGGAGAAAGAAAAAATGAAAATGAAAATATTAGTAGCTATTGCCTATTAGAAGCCACTGTTGCTGTCAGTAATGCTAGGCAAAGTGGGTGGAAACTTATTCCCTTCCTAAACAAACAGAAATATAGCTCATAATGGGTGGGTAGCAAAAGTTACACCCATCTTAGAGGAGTGAAAGGATCAGATGGTTTCCATGATAGCAGATAAATGACAGTATCACAGGCTGATCAGAAATCATTCTTTTTTCAGAAACAGGCAGCTGAGGCAATTGCTGGAGTGAGGCACAGATGTGGCAGAAATTTGATGCCCTTTATAAACTACATTAGGTTCAATAGACATATATGCCTCTATGCATATGCCTCTTTGTCTATGTGGGCTGTGTTGTGGGAGGTGGAGAGAAACTTTAAGAAATTGTCAACTGAGGGGCAGCTAGGTGGAGCAGTAGATAAAGCTCTAGCCTGGGACCAGGGGGACCTGAGTTCAAATATGACCTCATACACTCGACATTTACTAGCTGTGTCACCCTGGGCAAGTCACTTAACTCTGATTACCTCACCCAAAGAAAGTGTTAACTGAGTTTGGAAAGGACAGCAGTAGACAAAAAAGGGATAAAGGTGTTATATCCAGGCATTGTAGATGGCATGAGTACAAGCAAAGAGCTAAGGAGGGCAGAATTAGATTGGGTGATTTTAGAAAGCTGTCTAGTTTTCCTGGAACTGTGAGTACATCGAGTATAAGTAATGGCTGAATGGAATCATTGAAGTCATATTGTGAAGGGCTCTGAATGCAGTATTAGTGTCATAAGCTTATACTGTACTTTATATAATGGTTCATTTATTTATGTAGATAATTAGGAGCTCCTGAAAATTTTTGAGTAGAGGACTGATAATATCAGAGTAATGTGTGAGGAAGATTATTTGGGCATCAGTGGGGCAGATGCACCAGAATCAACACAGCTAATTACATTGTTATATTTGGTTTAGGTTAAAAAAATAAGGGCCTGCACTAGTGGGATTTTAGTGTAAGGGGAGGATAGTTGCTGGATGTTAGACATATTGAAGAGGTAGAAATAAAACTTAGCTACTATCCTGGTTTTGAGTTCTAGGACTCAGTGTGACATTGCTCCCTCTTACTATCTTGTAATCCAATTTTATAAATATTTTGTTAATACTTATTTTGTGTGTAGAACTAGACTAGGTCATTGTAGTGTGAAGATAAAGCTGATCAGAATCTGGGTCCCTAAGGAAGTGAAAGTCTACTATAGGCAGGAGACAGGTGCACAAATAACTATAATACAAGTTGGAAAATGGTAAGTGTATATGATTACAATCCCAACCAAAGACCAGTACACAAAATTATCTTTACACTTACTTTTTTAGGTACATTGAAACTGTGACTCCAAATTTTTTTTTACTCAGTGTAAGACATTTTAATGAGTATACCTAGGAGCTTTAAAAAAATGTATTTCCAGGAAGATTAAGGTGCTATCTACCTGAAGCTACTACTTTACACATTCTGATTATATCTTTCTTTCTTTTTCTGCACCTTTCAGTTTTTAGTGACAAATGGTTTTAATTGTGAAGGGATTCATCTCTACTCAAATGGTTACATTTTGGAGTCCCAGCTCCATGAGACTGAAGCAAGTTGTGGAGCCTGGGGAAGCAGTTTAAGGTAATTACTACATGCCAAGCCCTTCACTTAGTAATAAATTTATGTTTTAAAAAAAAGTAATCCCTGTTCTCATGGAACTTGAATTCCCATAGTGGGAGCACACACACACACATTATATATTCAGCCCTCAACCATGGTTAACTTTCCCTACTTACAGCATTCTCATGATTTTATTAGTAAGTTCATTTTCATTTTTACATTATCAACTGTCTGCATTCTCAACTATAGTAAAGAAAAAAATGAGAATAAGTATGTCGAGCAGCTGCTATCCTCCTAGATGCTTAGCTGGTCTTCCTCACCCTTCTTTTATGAAGAATTCCTCATGAATTTGTTGCATATTTTCACTGTTTGCCTTTAAATCTCAAGTTTTATGATCAATTATGCCCCCAAAGCAGGGTCACCCTGAGGCTACTCTTGGCCTACTTAGGGCAATAAATGCCCTAAGCAAGGTCCTCAAGTAGTAGATACTAATGATCTGACTCCTTCTTCCTCCCTAGGGCAGAAGGGGAAAGATGATGGCCTCCTTGGGAGGGAAGTGGTATCCATCATTGCTGGGCAACTGGGAGGCGAAAGGGGCATCTCCCGAAGTTCATTTTGGCTTGTAGCCTGCCCTTTCCTGCTCAGACATCTCTGTTTCACAAGTCCAGGAGGACGCACTGACATACACGAGTAGCTATATTTTTCTGAATGCAATTATTTATGACAAAACATTAATTCTGATGATATGCACTTTTCCTAACCTAGTAACAATGAAATAACCCATAAAATATAGTAGACAAAATAAAATTGGTAATGTGCAAAATACTTTTTTCCCCTGTAAGTATAGCAATCCCTAGCAAAAGATCAGTTTTTGGTGGTTGTGGAAACATAGCACCCTATTTCCCATAGGTTCAATGTATCCACACGACCTTGTTGATATTTGTGCCATTTTCTAGGAATGTTACCCCCTGTATGTATGGAATGGTGCATGTATGTATTGAATTAGTTGCCAACAATTGTGGGTTGAAACAATAAGACAGTCCATAGATAAACTTTTTCAAGAGGAAATGGTAGAATTTGCTTTGACGTTATAATTATTTATTTTTAAAATTCTAAATTGAACCATCAAGTAAAGTATGCATTTGCATATACAGGGTCGAAGAGAAAAAGATGTTACAGGGAATTAAAAATCTTTATTGTGTATAAATTGCTTTTCTTTTTAAGTATATAAATAAAACATTTAACTTTCAAAGAAGCTATGCTTACTTTTGACTCTTTTCCCTTTCTTCTTTGTAGTTTGGGGAAAAAAATTAAACAGCTTTTCTGTCTCTTTACTTTCTTTTCTTTAGGGGGAACCCTTTTCCTAGGTTTCCTTTCTTTCCAACTTCTTTCTCCATTCTCAATTTGGGAAATAAAGAAAAATAAAATCCCTGTAATAAATATTTATAGTTAAGCTAAGTGATGAAAGAGGAGGAAGAGAAAAGACAGGAAAAGGAGAGAGAGAGAGAGAGAGAGAGAGAGAGAGAGAGAAGCAGAGAACACTTATTAAATGCCTACTGTAAACCAGTCCCTATATGCTAAACTCTAGAGATAGATATACAAACATGTAAGATAATCCTTGCCTTCAAGGAATAAGAAGGAAAACAGATATAAGGGTTCTGTAATAGGGGCAAAAATGAAAGGATCTCTGGAGGAGAATTTGTATAGAGGTTTGTGACCTGTAAAGATAAAGCAAAAGTCTCACTTATCAGAACTAGGAAGGTATTTGAGTTTTCAGTGGGATGGAGATGGTAGGAAGGAGAGTAGGACCATGTGGAAAAGACCATGGGAAGTTATATGGAAACTCTTGATGATAGGCAGCTCAGTGAGTAGAAAACTGGACTTGGGGAGTCAAGATGGAGGAGTAAAAGCAGGACCTCCCTGCTACCCCAGCTTCCACCTTACCCAATCCATGTAAAAAGATGTCTCTAAACAAACTTTGGAGCTGCACAACCCACAAAATGACAAAGAGAAGCTAACCCCCCGCTGAGGACAGACCGGTAGGCTGGCAGGAATCAGCCAGAGCAGTGCTCCGGGAGCCGAGCCCAGCCCCACTCCAAGGCTTTAGCACCAGGGCGGGCCTGACCAGCTGCCAGCAGGAGGGACTCCAGATCAGCAGCAGCAGTGGCAGTTTCCAGATTTATCAACACATAGATGCAAAGGACAAAGTGAGAGGTCTGTGCAGTCTGGACTTTGGGATCCAGTAAGTGGGAGTGCATGGCTTTTGCCCCTGGGGTGAGAAGCCATTGAGTTGCCTGCACTGACAGCCAGCACCACATGGCAGCTTCAGCTCCTGGCCTGCAGAGTGTAGGGGGACCAAGCACCAGTCTAAGGGGTAATCGTTCTTGCTTTAACCTTCTTGGATCTGGATTGCAGTTTAGGGTGGAAGTCCTGGGGTGTGTGTCCAGCTTGCCAGAGTGTGGGGAGACCTCAGAGAGGGCACCCATTTAATACCTCTGGCAGCTGAGAAAACCCCAGTATTTGGGAGGAAAGCTCCCCTGTCTGGTGGCAGAATCCTACTGTGGCAAAAAGCCCAGGGGTCAAGTGACTGAGGGGTAACATGACCAAGAAAAGGAAACAAAGCAGACAGAAGATTCCAACATTAGACTCTGATTTTGGGGACAAAAATGGGCAAAGCATGGAACAGGAGGAAGACAGTGAAGTCAGAACTCCTGCACCAAAAGCTCCAAAGGAAAATATGAGTTGGTTACAGGCCATAGAGGACCTTAAGAAGCAGATAAGAGAAGTGGAGGAAAAATTTGGAAGAGAAATGAGAACAATGCAAGAAAATTATGAAATGAGAGTCAACAGGCTGACTGAGGAAAATCATACCTTAAAAAATAGACTAACTCAAATAGCAAAAGAGGCTCAAAAAGGCAATGAGGAGAAGAATGCCTTAAAAAGCTGAATTTGCCAGATGGAAAAAGAATCTCAAAAGCTCACTGAGGCGAATCATTGCTTCAGAATTAGATCAGAGCAAATGGAAGCTAATGACTTTATAAGAAATCAAGAGGCTGTTAAACAGATCAAAAAAAAATCAAAAGAACAGAAGTAAATGTGAAATATCTCATGGGAAAAAACACTGACCTGGAAAATAGATCCAGAAGAGATAATATAAAAATTATTGGATTACCTGAAAGCCATGATCAAAGTAAGAACCTAGAAATTATCTTCCAGGAAGTTCTCAAAGAAAACTGCCCTGATGTTTTAGCACCAGAGAGCGAAATAGAGGTTGAAAGAATCCACCAATCACCTCCTGAAAAAGATCCCAAAAAGAAAACTCCTAGGAATATTATAGCCAGGCTCCAGAATACCCAGATTAAGGAGAGAATATTGCAAGTAGCCAGGAAGAAACAATTTAAATATTGTGGAAAGAAAATCAGGATAACCCAGCATCTGACAGCTTCTACCCTGAGGGATCAAAGGGCTTGCAATATGATATTCCAGAGGTCAAAGGAGCTGGGATTAAAACCAAGAGTCACCTACCCAGCAAAACTGAGTATCATGTTTCAGGGGAAAATATGGTCATTCAGTGGAATAGAGGACTTTCATGCATTCTTGCTGAAAAATAAACAGAGTTGAATAGAAAATTTGACATTCAGATACAAGAAGCATGAGAAGGTAAACAGGGAAAAGAAATCATAAGGAACTTATCACAGTTGAATTATTAACATTCCTGTATGGAAAAACAATAATTATAACTTATGAAACTTTTCTAAGTAGCTGGTGGGAATAGAAAAAGAAATATATATGAGTGTATATGGGCATATGAATATATATGTGAATGTGTGTATATATGTTTACAGGTATACATAGATAGAAGGCACAGAACCAATTTAACAGGAAGGGATGATACTTAAAAGGTGAAATTAAGAGTTGAGAGAGGAATATAATGAGAGAAGAAGGGGAGAGGCAGAATGGGGTAAACTATCTCATACAGAAGAGGCAAGGGAAAATGGTTACAATGGAGGGGAAGAATAGGAAGGCAAAAGGGAATGGATCAACCTTACTCACATTGAATTTGGCTTGATAAGGGAATGAAATACACACTAAATAGGGTATCTCACCCTACAGGAGAGTAGGGGGGGAAGGGGATGAGAGGGGGGGTTTATGGAAGTGGGAGCAGGCTGTGGGGGAGGGAAGTTGGAAGCACCCACTTAGAAAATAGAACTAGTGGGATGTGGGATAGGAAGGAGGGAAATATAGTCACTCTTTTACAACATATCTAATATGTTAAGTGTTTTGCATTAGCCACACATGTACAACCTACACTGCTTATCTTCCCAGTAAGAGTAGGTGACAAGGGAGGAAGGGAATGAATCTGGAATTCAAAGTTTTAAATTCAAATAATCAAATATATACTATTATTAATACTATTTTACATGTAATTGGGAAATACGACATACAGGCACTGGGGCATAGAGATCCCCTGGAAAAGTCGAAAGGGGTATGGGAGCAAATATGGGAGAGAGCAGATTGGACCAGGAGATATCCTGTGGGACTGCTATTTTGGGGCGTGGGTAGGGGAAAAACGGGGAGAAAATTTGTAACTCAAAATCTGGAGGAAACGAATGATGTAAATCAGAAGTTAATAAAAAAAACTGGACTTGGCCTCAGGAAGACCTAATTTCAAATTCAGTCTCATATAATTAGTAACTGTGCGACCCTGGGCAAGCTACTTAACCTCCATTTGCTTCAGTTTTCTCATCCGTTAAATGGGAATAATAACACCCTCCCTACCAAGTTGATATAAGGATCAAATAACATAATAATTGTGAAGTGTTTAGTACATTGCCTATGCATAATAGGCACATATAAATATTAGTTCTCATCATCATAATTATTGTTCCAGCAAGATTTTTTTTTCCTGCAAATAAACAAAAAATAGTTCATCTATAGCCAGAGGCTGAGTAATTTCTCTTAGAGAAAAGTGAGCCACTGGAGTTTTGTGAATTGCAAAATTACAAGGAAAGTCCTGTGCTTTAGAATTACTTTGTGTGTGGATGATAGATTGGTGACACAAGAGGGTGGGTATGGGGAGAACAATTAGAAAGCTAATATAAAGTCACTCATTGGGGCTTCACTTCATAAGTTCCAAAGAATTTTCTTTTCTTGTTACTGGAAGCAATCAAAGAGGCAGAATGAATACCCTAAGGACAGTTTTAAACTGGAGTTTGTAGAAGAGGGAAATGAGTAAGGATCAGGTAGAAGAATAATGGTAATAATTTGGAACATGGAGGAAATCCCATTGACTTATATCGCTATCTTTCTTCTTCATCCATAAACATTTACCCTTTTTATGTTCTTCCCCATCCACACAAAGCACAATGTCCATTTGGAAACTTGATGGCATGCTGGCAAGAATTTTTTCACCCATGCTTACTGGTTCTGTAGTATCACTATTACATTTCTTGCATTCCATCTAGAAAGATCAGAATGAAGATGATCTTCATGTGGTTCAAAAATGAATCTTATGATATTATCTCTTAGGGATAGAGCCCTATTTTGTTCAAGTGCCTTGTTTATTCCAAATGTTAATTCCAAGTTTAAGGACAAGTGAAACAATCTAGAGCTAAATTAGATAAAAACTCACTCATATTCTTTTCTGGCTTTAAAAAAAAATCATATGGTGACTGTTTGAATGGGTATGAGAAAGGGGGTATAGAAATGAGCTTTTGGATGAAATAGGCATAGAGAGATCAGCTGTATAAGTAGGCCTCTGGAAAGCAAACTACCCATTTGCCTACATATTCTTATTAGGAAATGAAGCTTTTCCTAATCCTGAATATGCAATAATACAACATCAGCCAGGAAATTAAAAGAAGCTGTCCTTTAAAAGCCAGTTCTAAATAAGACCATTCAACAGTATGGTAAAAAGATGAGGTGGGTAGGTGGAAAAGATATATTTATGTATATTATTTTTATTGAAAAAAATTGGGTCAGGTTTTAGAAAACATGATTTGCAGTTGGTAATTACAATTGGGCAGGGGAAATGAATTGATCTTGGGCTTTGAGACTTTTTCTGCATACAAGAAAGAATTAAAAAAAAATAAATGGCCCCATATTGGATGTTGCTGATGCTAAATAAATAGCTACTGTGAACTTCCCCATTCTAAAACTGGAAGAATAAGTTCAAATTCCTGGTCTGAGTCATCTAGACATCTCAGTCTGGACTTAGTTGGCAAAATTAAAATTGCATAAGGCTGCTCATGTTTGTGGAGATAACAGAATAATTCTATCAGTCACTGTTACTGTAATGAAGAGAAAAAATGGAAAACAACTCTATAAAAAAGCCTGTACATGCCTTCTCCCCCTCCCCAATTTGCAACTGCCTGCATGAGAAATTGTTAGTGAGCATGAAATTTTAATGATAGATGTTTCAATCTGACAATTCATTTGTACTGTCTAATGATTTTCTCTGACTGAATTCAGGAACCATATTTTGGCAACCAGCAAGCAATTAAAATGTGACCTGAAAATCTGATAGACATGCTGGTAATACCAACTTTGTTAAACTTCATTGATGCCTAATTGGTTTCTGCAATCAACTATTATGCAGTCTTAAGTTAAGAACTTTGAACATAGCTTAAAAAATTACACACGCAGTTGCAGCACTTGGCTTGTACATACATTTTGTGCCCCAAATTCCACAGGATAGATTGTAAACTCCTTATTGATTTATAAACTCCCTGAAGAAAATTTTCATAGCTTCTCCAACTGTATACACTCTTTAGCCCTTAACTCACTTCTTTGTCCATAATAGATGTTCTGTACAAGTGTTTGTAATCGACAACACAGTGTAATCTCAATGAATTTTCTTTTTGTCAGTCTAAATATATGTAGATATTTGTATAACAGCATACCTGGCCCAAATACCTTGCACTGGTATGTGCAGTGGTAAAGTCAATACGTTAAAAGTTGGAAATGATTCTATTTTTTTTTTTTTTGCTCTACCTGTTCGATGCTATTAGCACTTTGAGGAACACCATGAAATAATCATTTGAGTGCTGGATTTGGAGACAGTATGAACCAGATTCAAATTTTGGCTATGACCATTAGTAGCTGTATAACTCTAGGGGAATTCACTCAAACTTTTTGAAGATCAGCTTCCTCAGATGTAAAGAAAGGACAGTAATATTTGAAGTATATTTGACAGAAAAGTTGCTGTGAGTCTCCCATGAGTTAATCTATCTGTTCTTCTATCTTTGTCTCCATTTTTCTTTCTCTATATATATACAGAGATAGATTTATACACACTTTAAAGCTTTACATAGGCACCAATTTTTGAAAATGACTGTAAATTCATATTTTGATGCTACTGAAGGAAAGACTATGATTGCCATCTTCCAAAGAAATGCTTGGTCTGAAACAGCAAGCCAGTCAAAATGGCTATGCTAATGGACATGAAACTCTTTAGAACTGATATTGAGTATGAAAATCCATGTAACACATATTAATTATTTCCTAAACTAAGTGAAATTACAAATTCAGTCCCTTTCTACCCATCCCTTAAATTTGGATTGCACCACACTCAGCAAAGACAAATTTGAAACAAGTTGGGGTAAGGGAGTTATTTGGATTATTTACTCACAGCTGAGCTAATTTCAGGTACTAGGTTTGCAACTAGAGAAATTAGGGAAGTCTTTGTATGGGAGATCCTACTGAGACTGAGCTTTGATAAAGCAATACAAAGCTGCAAAAAGGCAGCTTTGAAGCAGGATAGCTTATGTACATGGTTGAGATGAAAAAAAAAACCAACTGAAATGAGTCAAGAAAATAAACTAATAGTAAGGTTTATCTAGAATGCAGAGTGTACCAAGGGCCACAATGTAAAATGATACTGGAAAAGGGGGTGGATTGGAGCCAAATTATGGCAGACTTTAGTCAGTCAATCAATAAGCATTTATTAAGTGCTTACTTTGTGCTCTATGAAATAAAGATAGTGACATCATGTGTATCCACATAGCATTTGATTTATAGAATTTAAGAAAAAGGCAAAATACATGTGATAGTGTAATGCCAAGCAAAGGCAACTTCCCAAGGTTCAAAATACCAGCATAGCCACTCTCCATTTTATTCAGTGACAAATTAAGAACAGAGAAAATCAAAATATAGCATAATTCAAAATACAGCATTCACCTAGTGTAATTTAATAATTTCCAAGTACTACTCCACCCCTGAACATTACATTCGTTTAGTCAATCACAAAGTCCCTCTTCTAAGCACTGGTCCTCCCTTAGTCTGTACATTCATTTAGTCAATCACAAAGTTCCTCTTCTCAAATGGAGATTAGTTTCCAATCATAAGCAAAGTACATTCATTTGGTCAGTCCCAGAGCACAAAAAAGTCAAAAGTTTCCCACTCTTGGATCTCAACTGAATAGGTCATCTACTCCAGAGTTACAACAAGCTTAAGCACAACATTTAATACCCAAAGAGATGTCTTTTCTTCATCTTGAGCCAAGGCAAGTTCTTGGCAATCTTTTTTCCTGGGGAGACAAAGCTTGGCAAGGCCACAAGATACATTGCCAGTGTCCTCATTAATTCATTCTCTGTCTGCAGAACAGTCCTAGGACCCCTGAAAATATTAGCAAAACCCTCTTCCAGGATTTCTGTAAACATACAACAAGAAAATCCTTCTTCAGGGCTTTTGAACCAACAGCAAGGTTTCAGGACCTCTACAACAATGGCACTGGCCTTTCACAATTCACTCTCTGTCTGCAGAACAGTCTCAGAACCCCTGAACCAACAGCAAGGTTGCAGAACCTCTGCAACAACAGCACTATCCTTCACCAGTGGACGAATCTGGTAAAAACAACATCAAAACAGAAAAAGTACCAGCATAACAGCAATGTCTCCTCAGTCCTTGGCAGCTCTGGGTGGCAACTCTCAAAAGTCCTGGGCAATTCAAACTGGCCCTCAGCAATCCTCTCCGTCTCTCTGCCTCTATGATACTGCTTCCAAAAAATTCTTCTGCCTCTCTCTCTCTTGTGCCTCTCTAAATTCATGTCACCAACTCCTCCCAGTTCAGCCCTCTCTTTTCACATCAACAAGTCCATCCCACAAGTGGCATCCACAAGCTCTGGGTTTTAACACTCAACCAAGCCAATACAGGGGGATCTTTGAATTCCATTACTATTACAGATAGAAAATGAGCAAAATATTTCGCAATATTTCTTTTCCCTAGCTAAAATCCTCTGCAGGGTCGTCTAAGTAACACAGGGAATAGAGCACTGGCCCTGGAGTCAGGAGGACCTGAGTTCAAATCCAACCTGAGACAGTTAATACTTAACTAGCCGTGTGATCTTGGGAAAGTCACTTAACCCCAGTTGCCCTGCCTTCCCCCCCTCTGTATAAGGCAAAAAAAAATTCCAAATTCTCTTCAGAAGAGGAAGAAACTTAATGTATACTGCTTAAACAGAGAAGTTTTCTACCTTGTTTCTTAGTGTAGAAGAATAAAGTAAGGAAGAATTGAAATTTAAAACTAAGTCACCAGTAGCCAATTAGTAATACATCTTCTAATTTTTTTTTTAATTTTAAACTTCATAGTTAAAAAAGTATGTGTATGTATATTTAAAATGTGGCCTTCAGTGTATATAGCATAAATCATATCACATACACAAATAATAGCCTAATGTTGTCTCATATTTCCACATGTATTTAAATTTGGGGTAGCTAGGTGGTGTAATGGATCAAGTGCCAGTACTAGAGTCAGGAAGACTCATATTCCACAGATCAAATCTAGCTTCAGATGCTGACTGACTGTGTCACCCTAGGCAAATTACTTAGCTTTAGTTACCTCTGTTTTCTCATCTGCAAAATGAGCTAGAGAGGGAAATGGCAAACCACTGCAGTATCTTTACCAAGAAAAAAAATAAAATGGGTTCATGAAGAGTCAGATATAACTGAAATACCTGAACAACATCAACATTTAAAATTTGTCTTATTCATCCAAAAAGTTGTTACTTCACACAATTAGTTTTAATAATGGTTAGTCACAGGTCAATAGAAGAATAGTCTAGTTTCATTTTTTGCTCTGCATTTAGAATCTAGAGAGTAGAAAGCTAATTTTGGAGTCAGAAAGACCTAAGTTCAAATCCTGTTTCACATATTAGCTGAATAAATGCCACTGGACTAATTAGTCGATATTTCTTAGGACCTAAGCAGTTTTTGAAACCAATTCAAACAAATTAATGATCTGTAGCTACCAAGTTTTCCTCCAAATGATGAAATCACAAGTTGGTATTTCCTTCCCTAACCATCCCAGTTTAAAAAAAAAATACAACTGATTACATCATTCATTCCTCAGGACCTGGGAATATAACCCTCCTCCCTTCTGTTTCCTCTTTTATTTTCCAAGTCCCTTTATTCTTTCAATGATCAATTCAAGTCTTACCATCACTGTGAAGATAAGACCACAGAGATCTTTTCTTCTTTTGAACTTCTTAATGTCTGTATCACCCAGTTGTAATTGATCTTTCATATTCTGGGAATGAATGAGATTAATGAAAGCCCAGCCTTGGAGTCAGAAAGACTTGAGTTCAAATCTTACCTTTAATGTTTACTGTATCTGTGACTCTGGGCAAGTCATTTAACCCCTCTCTGACTCAGGCAACTTCCTAGAAATTATGTATCTAGACATAATGGTTTCCCCATGAAGGTAAAAACTAATAAACATTGAATTGCCATATTTTATGGCCCTCCCATAATCTTTATGCATTTAAATTAGAGTTCTACAAACACTAGAGATTAAAAAAAAAGTTTATCATATCCTAGCTTCAGTTTTCCCAATGCCCTTTAAAAAGCCTTCCCAAGTTCCTAAATTCATTGTCTGGCTTGTGTGCCACTAGTTGCTTAGGCTTAATCATAGCTGGGGACCTTGAGTCAAACCATTTTGTTGGAATCATTTTGAGAAGTCCAAGGAAGAATATAAAATGATGGTATGTTTGAAATAGCCTGAATAGAATGGGACCTTCAAACCTTGGAAGGTGTATTCTACACTCCTGGCATGCCGTTGGAGCAGGTGACTGTATCATGGAGTTTCCTGCAGGCTAATCATAACTGGGAGGGAAAAATGACCTGGCTTGTTCTGATTTTCAGTGACCTACCCTCCAGGCAAACACTTGAAGCCACAGGTATGCTTAAGGGCAAACAAGCTGGAAAATTCTTTGGTTGAAGTTTGGGCTGGGAACAAAAAAAACAGGCCTGAGGTTTGTCTAGAAAGACCTGAGACGGTATTCCAAATAATGAGCAGATTAGTGGAATGTGAGCGAACCTGCCATACAGGATAAATCCTGTAATGTGCAAAGAATAAAGCAGTCAGCGCAGTTGTCCTCATACCTTTGTCAGGCGAGAGATAGCTCAATTCACATACTTACTGGTGTGAATCTAAAACATAAAATAAATGAACTTTAATTTTTAAATGAAAGGTTTAAAAAATATCCAAAATGCTGTACTTCAGGTAAAATGCTCTGTTTTTTATCCTCTTCCCTTACAATAGTGCTAGTTTTTAATATATTTTTTTGATTTTTTTCTTTGAAGCTAAAATATGTGGTACCAAGCAGCAACACGGTATAATGTAAAGACTATTGGACATTGAGTGAGAAGAGACATAGATTTTAACCCTTATTCCAACCCTAAATAGTTCCCTGATAATGGCAAGTCAGAGGTAACTAGGTGCTGTAGTGGATGTGCCTGGAGTCAGGACTCTCTGAGTTCTAATCTGACCTAGGACATTGACTTGTTGTGTATCCCTGGACAAATCACTTAACCCTGTTTGCCTTATTTATCTCATCTGTAAAATGAGCTAGAGAATGAAATGGCAAATTACTCCAGTATCTTTGCCAAGAAAACCCCAAATGATATTATGAGTAGTTGACATAACTGAACAATACAAATGATATCAAGTCACAAGCTCTTTGAGGATCAGTTTTTCTTTAATGACTGTAGTTCTACTGAATTTCAATAAGAAACTTACCAATATTTTATGAATTTAAACAATTTATATTTCAAATCTTACCTTTTTAAGTCTGTAGCATTTATATTTCTAAAATTATTAAATCTCAAAATATTTAGTAAGCATTTATGAAGTGCCTACTGTTTGCCAGGCACTGTGTTAAGCACTGGAGATACAAAGAAACGCAAAAGATTGTCATGACCTCGCGTAAGTCATAAGTTAAAGGGGGAAAACAAAACATAAAAAACAAATGGAAAAGGGAGGGAATAGGATACCTGGTTCGGAAGCATGATAAAGCCGTGTAGCCTGGTGGGAAATAATGAGGTATATACTAGGCCCCCTTCTTAAATGGAGGATTTTGGAGAAGCTTTCCATGTGTACACTCTATTCTTTCAAATCAAAGGGAGGAAGGAATCTCAGAAGCCAATAAGTACTGAGAAGGTATGCATTTTAGAGTTGATTCAATCTTTCGGGAAGATGAGTTATTCCAGACCATGATCAAGTCTGGGACATGAGCTGGGAGGAAAACCATGAGACTCAACTGTATTAAGACATTGGACATAACCTGTATATTTAAGGAGAAATGGGTTGATTGATTTATTCAATTGTCTCTTCAACCCACTGTAAAGCCAATCATGGTAGCTCTCCTAAGGACTGCTGCTGTGAATAATTTTCAGAGTCTAACTGTATAGTATAATGGCCTCTGTATTCATCAGTAAACTTTGTTCAATAAAGTAGGACATAACATTCAAAACAACATAACATAACTAATTACTAAGTTGGCCATATAATCTTAGCCACAACATATCGTGCAGTATATCTTATAACATTCCTCAGAATCCCCACACAACATACATTATTACATCTCCAAAGTCAGGATGTCCCAAGCTAGGACTTTTTTTCACAGAACACATTATTAAGGAGAAGCAGAAAATACAAATACCATCTACCCCTAGGTCACTGTAAATTACAATCTCCTCAGGCAATACAGAGTGTCCAAGAAAAGTCCTCTTTTATCTTGACTCAAGGTTGACTTGCAAATCCCATGGCTCTTCCTCTGTGGGTTGAGTGCTCCCAGATTTTGCCTGGATTCACATACAGGCAACTCTCTGCTCCTGCTCCTTGCCTCAACTCACAAGGGCTGCTCCACTCCAAGCTCTTCTTGCTCCTAATTGACAGCAGGTTCCAGGGGCTCCTGTCCACAGCTTCTGTTTCTAAGAATACAAAGCTTAACAGAGCTAAGATATTTGCACACATCACCAGCACTATCATATCAATTCTCTTTCTGTCTGAAAAATCAACACAGATCAACAGACAGGGCTTCTGTCGAAGAAATTAAAACAAAACAATAGAAAGAGCACCACAATTGCAAACATTCTTTCTGTTTGACGTTCCCACAAGTAAGTTCCCCTAGCCCACTCACACATGACTCTCTCTCTTAGCTCTGCTCTCTCTCTCTCAGCTGTTCTCTCCTCTACTTGCAAGAAATACAATATATACTGTTTCCAATCAAAGACTCTTAATTCAATCAAAGGCAAGGTTCAATTCAGAAAAACAGCAAAAAAATCCTACTTTGCTGGCTATCTTACACATTTAAATTGATAAGATGCTGTGATATAATAATGAGGTGAGAATAAGAGTTAATTATAAGCTTTAGAGTGGGGGAGAACAGTATTTGTAACTAACGGTTCTTTTCCCTAGGTGTCAAAGATCTTCCTTTTTGAAAAATTTTTTTAATTACTTAAAATTGATTTGTTTACTTTTAGTTTACAGGATTCAATTCCACAATTCCTTGAGTTTCACATTTTGTCTCCCTCTCCCACATGGCGGCATATAGTCAAGTATAGGATGTGGAGATACTTTCACATTATAAATTAGTCAGGTTTTAAAGATGGATTGTATCAGATGCAATGAAAAATGGTAAAGAGGATATAAAACCAAACAAGAAAAGGAAAAAGATCAGGTGTTTTGCTTCCATCTGGATATAAACTCAGTTCTTTCTAGTTCTTTCTCTGGATGCACACATTTTTCTCCATCATGAGTCTTTTGGGATTGACTTATATCACTGCCTTGCTGAGAAGAGTCCAGTCTATCCAAGTTGGTCATCACACATATGTTGTGTCTGTAATTGTGTACAAATTTCTCCTGGTTCCACTCTTCTCACTCAGCATCAGTTTGTATAAGCCTCTCCAGGTAAATATGAAGACCGTCAGCTCCTTGTTTCTTATAGCACAATAGTATTCCATAACATGCATATACCACAACTTGTTCAGCCATTCCCCAATTGATGGGCACCCCTTAATTTCCAATTCTTTGCTACCACAAAAAGAGCTGCTATAAACATTTTTGTACATATGGGTCTTTCTCCCATTTCTCTGATCTCTTTGGGATATAACCCTAGGAGTGATATTGCTGGATCAAAGGGTATGAAAGTATTTATAGCTCTTTGGGCATAATTCCAGATTGCTCTCCAGAAAGGCTGGATCAGTTCACAACTCCACCAGCAATGCATTAGTGTTCCAATTTGCCCACATCCTCTCCAGCATTTGTCATTTTCCTGTTTTGTCATCTTAGCCAATCTTACTGGTGAGATGTGGTACCTCAGAGTTGTTTTGATTTGCATTCCTCTAATCAATAGTGAACTAGAGCATTTCTTCATGTGCTTATAGATACCTTTAATTTATTTCTCTGAAAATTGCCTGTTCATATCCTTTGACCATTTATCAATTGGGGAATGACTTGTATTCTTATAAATTTGACTCAGTTCTCTGTATATTTTAGAAATGAGTCCTTTGTCAGAGACATAGGATGTAAAGATTTTTTCCCAATTTCCCATCTCCCTCTTAATCTTGGTTACATTGGCTTTGTTTGTACAGAAGCTTTTCAATTTCATGTGGTCAAAATTATCCATTTTACATTTCATAATGTTCTCTTATTCTTGTTTAGTCATAAAGCCTTTCCCTCTCCACAAATCTGATGGGTAAACTATTCCTTGTTTTCCAGGACTGCTTACAGTATCAACCTTTATACCTAGATCATGCACCCATTTAGACTTGATTTTGGTATATGGTGTTAGATATTGGTCTATGCCCAGTTTCTGCCATACTATATTCCAGTTTTCCCAGCAGTTTTTGTCAAATAGTGAATTCTTATCCCAAAAACTAGGGTCTTGGGGTTGAATCAAACAATAGATTACTATACTTGTTGACTTCTGAATCTCATGTGCCTAATCAATTCCATTGATCCACTCCTATACTCCTCAGTCAGTAGCAAGTAGTTTTGCCTACTGCTGCTTTATAATACAGATTGAAATCTGGTATAGCTAGTCCACCTTCCCTAGCATTTCTTTTCATTAATTCCCTTCATATTCTGGACCATTTATTCTTCCAAATGCATTTTGTTACTATTTTTTCTAGTTGTATAAAGTAGTTTTTTGGTAAATTAATTGGTATGGCACTAAATATATAATTTAATTTAGGTAAAACTGTCTTTTTTATTATATTAGCTTGACCCAGACACAAGCAATTGATATTTTTTCAATTAGTTAGATCTGACTTTATTTTTGTGAAAAGTGTTTTGTAGTTGTGGTCATATAGGTCCTGTTTTATTTTGGCAGGTAGATTCCCAAATATTTTATAATATTTACAGTAACTTTAAATGGGATTTCTCTTTTTATCCCTTGCTGTTGAATTTCATTGGAAATATATAGGAATGACGAGGATTTATGTGGGTTTATTTATATCCTGCAACTTTGCCAAATTTATTTATTGTCTCAAGTAGTTTTTTACTTGATTCTCTAGGATTCTCTACATATATCATCATATCATCCGCAAAGAGTGATAGCTTGGTCTCTTCTTTGCCTACTTTGATTCCTTTGATTTCTTTTTCTCCTCTAATTGCTACTGTTAACATTTCTAGTACCAAATTTAATAAGAGGGGTGATAGTGGACACCCTTGTTTCACCATGCTCTTATGGGAAGTGCTTCTAGCTTCTCCCCATTATATATAATACTTGTTGATGACTTTAAATAGATGCTACCTATAATTTTTAAGGAAGGCTCCATTTATTCCTATACTTTCTAATGTTTTATTAGGAATGGATGCTGTATATTGTTGAAACCCTTTTCTGCATCTATTGAGATGATCATGTGGTTTCTGCTTGTTTTATTGTTGATATGATCAATTATACTGATGGTTTTCCGCATATTAAACCATCCTTGTATTCCTGGAATAAATCCTACCTCATCAAAGTGTATTATTCTTGAGATAAGATGTTGTAGTCTTTTTGCTAGTATTTTATTTAAAATTTTTGCATCTATATTTATGAGGGAGATTGGTCTATAATTTTCTTTCTGTTTTATCTCTTCCTGATTTAGGTATCAGTACCATATTTGTGTCATACAAAGAATGTGGTAGGACTTCTTCTTCACTAAATTTCCCATATAGTTTGTAGAGTATTGCAATCACTTGTTCTTTACATGTTTGATAGAATTCACTAGTAAATCCATCTGGCCCTGGAGATTTTTTCCTAGGATGCTGACTGATGGCTTGTTCAATGTCCTTTTCCTGAGATGGGGTTATTTAAGTAATTCACTTCCTCTTCAGTTGATTTGGGCAACTTCTATTTTTGTAAATATTCATCCATTTCCCTAAGATTGTCAAATATATGTGCATAGAATTGGAAAAAATATAATTCCTAATTGCTGTTTTGATTTCCTCTTAATTGGAGATAGATTTACCCTTTTCATTTTTGATTCTCATAATTTGGTTTTCCTTTTTCTTCTTTTTCATCATATTGACCAACTGTCTATCAATTTTGTTAGTTTTTTCATAAAACCTACTCTTATTTTTCTTTATTTATTCAATAGTTTTCTTAATTTAAATTTTATTAATCTCTCCTTTGGTTTTCAATATTTCTAATTTAGTATTTAATTGGGGATTTTGAATATGTCCTTTTTCTAAGTTTTGAAATTGCATACCCAATTTGTTAACTTCCCTTTTCCCTAATTTAATCATGTATGCACTCAAGGTTATAAAACTTCCCCTAAGAACTGCCTTTAATGCATCCCACAAATTTTGGTATGTTGTCTCATTATTATCATTCTCTTGAATGAAATTACTGATTGTTTTTATAATTTCTTGTTTGACCCACTCATTCTTTAGGATTAAATTGTTTAATTTCCAATTAGTTTTTAGTCTGTCTGTCCATGGCCCTTTATTGCACAAAATTTTTATTGCGTCATGATCTGAGAATGATATATTTAATATTTTTACCTTATTGCAAAGAATTGTGAGGTTTTTATGCCCTATAAGGTGGTAAATTTTTGAGTATGTGCCATGAACCACTGAGAACAAAGTATATTCCTTTTTATCCCCATTCAGTTTTCTCCATAGATCTATCATACCTATACTCTTTAAAAATTCTGTTCACCTGCTTAATTTCTTTCTTATTTATTTTGAGGTTGGCTTTTTCAAGTTCAGAGAGTGGGAGATTAAGTTCTCCCACTAGTATAGTTTTGCTATCTATTTCTTCCTCTAATTCTTTTACCTTCTCCTCTAGGAATTTGGATGCTATACCACTTGGTGCATACATGTTAAGTAAAGATATCGCTTCATTCTCAATGGTGCCTTTTAACAGGATATAGATTCCTTCCTTATCTCTTTTAATTAGATCAATTTTTGCTTTTGCTTTATCTGAGATAAGGATTGCTACCCCTGCTTTTTTACTTTAGCTGAGCCATGATATATTTTCCTCCAGCCTTTTACCTTTACCCTGTGTGTATCTCTCTGCTTCAGATGTGTTTCTTGTAAACATCATAATGTAGGATTATGATTTCTAATCCATTCTTCCATCTGTTTCTGTTTTATGGGAGAGTTCATTCCATTCACATTTACAGTGAGGATTGTTATCTGTTTCTTTCCCTTCATCATATTCCCTCCCTTGTTAATGCTCATATTTTTCCCCCTTCTCCCTTCCCCCCTTTAATAATTTTCCTTTTGACCACCACCTCCCTCAGTATTTCCTTATCAGCCCACTTTCCTTTTCTTCCCCTTTTCCCTTACTTCTTCCCTCACTACTAACGACCGCCCCCTCTCATAGCCCTTTCCCCCTCCTACTGATTGTAGGATATTTTTATACTTAATGAAGTATGTTATTTCTTCTTTGCACCAAGAGTGACAGGAACAAATTTCACATGAAGCTCCCCTCCCTCCCCTCATTTCCTCTAAAATGATACTTTTTACATTTCTTCTCCATAGAGTCCTATGTTTAACTGGTTTTTATTCCCTCCTTGCACTAGAACCAATGAGGGAAAAGTGCATATGATTCTCATCTTCCTCCCTTCTTTTCCTCTGCTATACTGTTTTTGTGCCTCTTTGTGTGGCATAATTTACCCTTTTCCACTCCATTCATTCCTCTTCTTCCATTGCATTCCCTTTGTAGCCCTTAATAAGATTTTTTTAGTCATCATTTTGTGTATTTTATACACATACCCTCTACTTCTCTATAACCAGTTTGCTCTTATTAAATAGCAGGGTGTGTGTGTGTGTGTGTGTGTGTGTGTGTGTGTGTGTGTGTGTTTTCCTTGTTTACATTTCTACTTAACTGTTGCATCTCGTAATTGGAGGATGAATTTTCCATTGAGTTCTGTCTTTTTCCTCAGGAAGGTCTGGAACTCTGCTACATCATTGAATGATCATGTCTTTGTCTGGAAGAATAGGCTCAGTCTCACTAGGTATGTGATCCTTGGTTTTAACACAAGCTCTTTTTCCTTCTGGAAAATTGTATTCCATTGCCTCCGATCTTTCAGTGTAGAGGCTGCCAAATCCTGTGCGATCCTTACTGTGGACCCTTAATATTTGAATTGTTTCTTTCTGGCCTCTTGAAGTATTTTCTCTTTTACCTGGTAGTTCTGGAGTTTGGCCACAACATTTCGAGGACTTTTCAGTTTGGGATCTCTTTCAGCAGGTGTCCAGTGGATTCTCTCAATTTCTATTTTACCCTCAGGTTCTAGTATCTCAGGGCTGTTTTCTTTAATGAGCTCTTGGAGAATGTTGTCCAGGCTCATTTTTTCATCATGATTTTCTGGTAGGCCTATGATTCTCAGATTATCTCTCCTGGATCTGTTTTCCAGGTCAGTTATTTTTCCATTGAGGTATTTTACCTCTTTTTCTACTTTTTCATTCTTGTTGTTTTGTTTGCCTAATTCTTGGTTCCTCATAGAGTTATTTGTTTCAATTTGGTTCATTCTAGTTTTTAGCAAATCATTTTCCTTGATTAATTTTTGGAGCTCCTTTTCTATATCATACACTTTTCTTTTTAGAAAGATATTTTCTTCATCCTAATATTTTTCTAATTCTGCAATTTTGGTTTTGAGAGAATTATTCATTTTGTCTTCTATCTCTCTTATTCAGTTTTCAAAGTTCCTTTTGATCTCATATAGGAAAGCTTTCTGTGCTTGGGACCCCTTCCCTGTTGATGTTTCAGCTTTGGGTGTGGAGTCCACATTGTCTCCCTCTGAGTTTGGTTCCTCCCTGTGAGGATAGTAGGACTCCAGAGTCTTTGTAGTCTGCTTTCTACCCATTTTGAGGCAGGGCCCTAGCCAAGCCCTTCCTCTAGGGATCCCAAGCCTTTACTGTAGAGGGTTTTGCCCTGGGGCAAGAGTTATTATGTTTTCAGGGTCAGGGGCGGGAGTTGGAGCAGGGGAGGTTCACTCAGTCATCCTGGTCTTTGGAGGTTCTGATAAGGGCTTTTTCTTTTTTTAAATTTCTGGGCTATGAAATGGTAGCCCCAGGAGTATTTGCTGTCTGGGACAGGGGCCCCTGCATTGGGTTCTTACCTTGCTCTTTCCAGTCCTAGCCCTTTGGTGATAGGCCTGGGAGTGGCCCTTGTTGTTGGTGGGAAGACTTGCCCTCCAAGTTGATCAGGCCTCTTCCAAGCCTGCCTCTGTGTCTTCGGGCCACGCCTTCCAGGCCTGCCTCTTAGTCTCTGTCAGAGGTCTTCTGACAGGATGAGGAAGCTTGGTCACACTGCAGGGATTGTTTCTGTACATTCTCAACCTGTTTTGTAACCAGTGCATTGCAGAGCTTGGAACAAGGTGCTGTCTTCTAGCTAAGTACTCCAAGAAGCAACTATAGCAGTAGGGGTTTCTGAGTCCTGTCTCTCTTTCTACCCCCATTTTTTTTTTTTGGCCAGAGGAGAAAATTTAAAGCTAAGGGTTGAGATGATTTGGGACTTCCCATATTCCTCTCACTGTACTAACATTGACCCCTTGGGACAAAAGGGGATAGCTGCATAGTCTCAATGAGGAGCTAAAGGACAGACTGGACAGGGGTTCCCTCTCATTAAGGTTATCTTCCTGAGGACTCCACAAAGGGGAGAAAAGAGCTTCTGGTATCTAGGAGCTGTGACTTAGCCTTTGGCCACATATGCCCTCTAAGATGAAGTACACTTTCACTTGTATTCTGTATGTAATGGGATGAGGAGTATGTCATACACATTTTTTTTTTTGGGTGGAGGGAAGCAATTTATTTTATATCACTGTACCAAATTAGTAAATGCTTATTAAAAAAAACTAATTAAGTCTGACTAATAATAATAATAATAATAAAGATTTACAAGGCATTTATTATGTGTCCTGAATTCTTTACAATAGTATCATTTGATCTTCACAAGAGCACTGGGAGGTAGGTGCTATTATTATCCCTATTTTACAGATGAGAAAAATGAGGCACACAACTCACAAGTGTTTCAGACTGGATTTGAACTCAGGTCTTCCTGACACTGGGGCTAGTACTTTATCACCTTTACTATACTGAGTAATCTCACTGGAACTAATTTTCAAGATAAAAGAATTAGCAAATGTTACTTCCATTCCTTCTGGCCTATTATTGTGAGAGAGTTGGCTCATTTGAGAGAGTGGGCACTAGCACCTACTGTATATGTAAATAATATCTCCCTGCTCTATTAAGTGCTTGAGAATACAGACTAAGTAATTCTTTATGTTTGAATCTCTAAGTCTGAGCATAGTGTTTGTCTGAATATAAAGGTTTTTGTTGTTGTTGTTGTTGCTGTCCTTGAGTTGTTTCAATTATGTCTGACTCCTTATATCCCCCCCCTTTTTTTTGGCAAGATATTGGAGCCATTTGCTGTTTTCTTCTCTAGCTCATTTTATACATGAGGAACTCAAGTAAACTGGGTTAAGTGACTTACTTGCTCCTGGTCACAGAGCTAAGGAAGTGTTGGAGACTAGATTTGAACTCTAGAGGATGAGTGTTCCTGATTCCAAGCCCAGTGCTCTAAGTGTGCCCCACCTAGCTGCTCTACAAGATAAGGGTTAGTAGATACTTGTTCATTAATTGATTGAATGGAGTTCTGTTTTAAATACCCCCAAATCACTTCCCCTTATAATTTGGCCAATGTAGCATATTTTTGTGCTAAATCTTATCCAGTTACTAATTAAACACAGAGGCAAACAATTTTACAGATGTGCCAAATCTGCCAGAGGCACATAGGGGGTGAAGTAAATGGAACACTGGGCAGGAATTTAGGAAGACCTGAGTTTAAATTCACTCTCAGATACTTACTGGCCATGTAACCCTGGGGAAATAACTTAAACTCTTTCTTCATTTCCTCATCTGTAAAATTTAGATAACAATAGCACTTACATTTAGGGTTGCTATGATGATTTAAAGAGGTAATATTTGGAAGTCACTCAGATTGTCTGGCACATAGTAGACAATAAATGTTTGAATTCCCCGCCCCCCCCCCTTCCTTCTAAGTGTTGACTGTTGACATGAATAATTAAAACAGAAAACATGATTAAAATTGCTATGTCAGAACATGAATCACTGATATCAGGTACAAAGGGGGGTCATTTCCATAAAAAGAAAATAGGAGTCTAGAGAGTGTAATGCCATGCACAGCTTTCCAGAGGACTGCTACTATGAACAGCTTTTAAGTTTCCGATTACAAAGTATAGTGAACACTCTATTTATTCCATAACATATCAAAGCAAAGCATTCACAGAAAATCAAGGTACAGCATTCACAATATTACAACTTATTATAGCACAACAGCTTATCATTAAAATGGCCACATAGTTTTCATGAAAGTGGTCACAATATTTAGAATAAAGAACAATCATCTCAAATTACAGTAGTCAAAGTCTTCCACTCATGGGGCAAAGTCTCAAGTTAACTCAATCAGTCACTTATTCAAAAATCAATTACTAAGTAAAATCACAATATAGTGTTGAAGTACAATGGTCAAAGTCTTCCACATATGGGGCAAAGTCTTACACTCATAGGGCACTTTTAAGTTAACTCAATCAGTCACTTATTCAGCAATCAATTACTAAGTATCACATACAAAACCCTCCACCCCTAGGTCACTAGTAAACTAAAATTTCATCACTATTCAGTACCCAGGGAGAAGTCTTTACATCTTGACTTGGGGCTGGTTCCCAGATTCTCTGGATCCCCTTCCATGGTCCCAGATTCTACCTGAATTCACCGGACTGTCACCTGGGTTCAATGTCACACAGCTTCCTGTTCCTTGTCTAGCTCTCTGGGTAGGTCCTGCTCCACACTGAATTCCACAGAGTCTGGTCCACATCAGATCCTTCACAATTTCTGCTCCAGGGAATTCAAGGCTCAACCAAGCAATAGACAAAGTCTAAGCATCCCAGTTATGCTTTCTCAGTCACCTAGGCTTCTGGCTCCTGACTCCTGGCTCCTGCCTCTGGGCTCTGGGCTCCTGTTCAGAAGAAGTTCCACCACCACAAGGGCTCAGGAAATTCTGGCTCAGTTCTTGATTCTCTTTTCTGTAGCTGCTCTGCCACCAGATGCTGGTCCCAGGAAATTCTGACTGCCAATCTGGGGATTTTCTTGTATGCACACAGCATTAGCTTCCTGTTTCAGCCAAGCCCTTCCTGTTATGTCAGCAACAGGAGACAGAAGTTCATACCTTCTGTTTCTCCAACAGAGTTTTGATCAGTTACTAAGTGCTAAGTACCTGTGGCTTTTGCCAACAGAAAGGCATCTTCAAATTCAAATTACATTACCATTACAGAGAAGTAGGGTGATGTATTGGAAATAGCACAGGGCCAGGATCCAGGAGACCTATATTCTTGTCCTAACTCCTCCATTAACTACCTACATTATTGTAGAGATATTATTTCACCCACTTTGGGTTTTGTTTTTTCTCACTTGTAGAATGAGATAATAGAACTAAATAATCTGTAGTCTTCATTCTACCTCTAAAATTAAAAAAAATACATTGAAATCAAAGATTGGACATGCTTTTATTGGAAAGACATAATTCTGACTAGAAAGAATTCAACCTATGACAATTCTGATCAAATAAAAATGTTAGGTAAGTCTAAGCATTGATTCTATAATGCTGGATGGAGTTTCTCCTTTGTCTAGCAATTGAATCTCCTTCTTGGACTATTGATGTCCAATGTTTAAATGTGCTTTTACTTTCTTCTGATTAGATTTTGCAGGCATTTGGTTTATATTGGAATATTATTTGCTGACATTTCCATAACATTTTCTCATTGGGAATGGGCAAGAGATTTTTTGTATATGCTATATATATTTTTAGCCTCAGATCAACTAAAGTAGTGTAAATGTCATAAGCTAATGAGTCTTATAAAATACCATAGTTGGCTTACAATTTTGTGACTATAGAGAATGTTTTTTTAAAATATATAATACTATGAAAAGTAAGTTGCATCATTCATATTTAGAAAAGAGATGCTACCTTCAGGATTCCTGACTCTTATTAGCAGTCTATATTTCAGAATTCATGCCCAGGACAACTGTTGTAAAGGGGAATACAAATTAAACATATGGTTTTTGGTGTTCAATATTGAGGACATCATCATTTTGATTAGCTAATACTAATAGCTCACATCTAACCAGCAGCTTAAAGTTTACAAAGAACTTTATATTTATTAGTTCATTGAAGCCCTATAGCAAATGTATCTTGGAATAAGATCTTTTATTCCCAATTTATAAATAAGGAAACTGAGAGGTGAAGCAATTTTGCCATGGTCACACCACTAGTGAGTATCAGAGTTGAAATTTGAGCCCAAGATTTCCTGACAATAATCCCATCATTCAGACAATAATTTAAAAGAATCCTGGCCTTGGAAACAACAAAAAAAATTAGGTTACATTCATGGATATACCACTCTTTAGCTTAGGAAATGTGGTCAAGTAACTTATATGTTAGGATACTAGATTTAGAACTGGAAGGAACTTGAGAAATGATTTAAGTTTAACCTCTCCTTCTATAAATGAGGAAACCAAGGTAGTCAAGAAGAGATGATTAATTTGTTCAGTGTCATACACATTAAAGGCAGAGATTTTAACCCAAGACCTCTGACTTGAAATCTAGAACTATTCAATCATCTCATTTATGAAGTGGAAACAATGCAGTATTACTTCTACATAGGTTTGGGGTAGTGTGTGTGTGTGTGTGTGTGTGTGTGTGTGTGTGTGAAAGAAAGAGAGAAAGAGAGAGAGAAGCATTTTGTAAACTTTAAAATACTAAGTTTGAGTTACAATAATTATTAATAATGATAAAGTATAATGTAAAATATGAAAGTGAACTATAATTATTGCTGGACCATGAAGACCCTCCCCTCTGCCCTTCTCTCAATTTTATACCTGAACATATAATTTAGAAGGATAATAATTTATTGAATATGATTCATCATTACAAAGTGCCTAACCTATAGCCAAAGAATAATGCAGTCACCGAGAGAATCAAGCTCAATAATTTATTGATAAAAATAATTTAGTGATAAAACCGTACCAAGAGTAATTATTTCTATGTTAATTACTATGGTTAATTTCTTAAAGCCTGACTTCTTTTAGGCTCCGTGTTCCTTTTATTTCCCCTAGTTCCAAGCAAAAGAGCATAGTGAAACTTGATGCTAAGTAGTTAAAAAATAAATTATACCTTTGAAATGTTCCAATTCCTATAAATCAATCAAACTTTAAAGAATATTTCCTATGTATGTCATTTATATTCTTTACATGTGGCTTTTATTTTCTTCCAGTTTCCCACTCTCAATGCCCCCCGGAAACATTTTACATTTTAAAAAGTCTTTTTCCCCCTTTTCATCTAAACCCTTTTGTTTTTCATCTGTATGTATTTCTAATTCATTCATACTCATCAAACTCACATTATCAGTGTTCTAAAAAAACTTAAATAATCTTTCTGAGTTCTTCACGCACATTTCTTTTTTTTCCCTCAATCTCAAAATAACTGTCTAAACGAGATGAAAGACATGGATCTACTTAAATGAACTATTAGAAATGTCAATGTACATAAACAGTATTAGCATTCCAGTTGTTGTCTTTTCTGTTTCATTTCTAGTCTCCATTATTTTCTTTGAAATTGGATTATTAACAGAAAGTGAGTATTCCCATTTAATGAAGGTCGGCCTTCCTCATTTTAAAGTCATTTCATTTAAGCAGTGCCAGTTTAGATTACATATATTCTCGGACTTAGTAAAGCTGTCCTTATGGAACTTTTGAGATAAAAGGGTCTTTCACGGCATACCTTGTCCTACTCAATCTGCGTGCAGGATACATACCAATCTTGTTATATGCATAGTGTTAAGACTTCTCATCACATAGCTGGCCACCAGATAATGTTTATAAACTCTTTAAGTCATAGATGATAGTTCATAAATCTATTAATCCAAATAGTGCCATACACAGGCATATGTTGATATATTTTTATATACACATATATGAGTGCACATATATATTCATACATATGTCTGTGAGAGAGTTATATATTGGATATTTGGAGCTCTATGGAGAGCAAAGAAAACAGGTATTCATATCTGAGGTTATGCTTAAAATATGGTTCTGGAGACAAATTTACTTAGAGATTAGGCCATGGGTCACATCTAGGTTTTTCTGAAAAGAGGTGAATAAAGACGGTGTACTTAAAGTATAATATGGATTACATAGGAGACAACTAATATATTCTTACACCCAAAAGAAACACTAAACATAAGACTCACAACAAACAATAACAGTATTTTAAAACAAGTTTCAATTGCTTAAAATACAACTGCTTTTGGAATTTGATGGAACGTTCATATGTCACCCTCATTAGAACATAAAGCAGTTTGCTCAACTAGTTAGACATTTTACATATCACCTCAACTCTACATTATCCTAACAACTTCTGTATCTGTCTGCTGAAAAAGTGGAAAGCTTTAGGGTTTTTCATCTTCCAGGATGTTGTCCCCTACAGCAATCAGTCAGCTTAGTCAACAGGCTTTTACCACGTGCCTACTATGAGTAAGATATTGTGTCCATGCTGAGGAAACAAAGAAAGACCAAAAAAATTATAATATTCACAAACAGAAAGCAAGAACGGAAAACCAACCCCTGCTCACTATGTATAAATACAACATATGTAGGATAAATCGGGAGTCATCATTAGAGAGAAGATATGAAGTCTAAGGAAAATTGGGAAAGATTTGTTGCATAAGGTGATACTTCAGTTTATACCAGGGAAGCCAAGAGGTAGAGATGAGGAAATGCAGTGGTCTAGAAGAGGACCACTTGTAACTATTCTCATTCTGGAGTTAGAATTTTATGTTAAATGAATGAGGAGGCCAGTGTCACTGGGTTGCAGAGTATCAAGGGGAATAAAGTATGAGAAGACTGGAAAGGTAGGGAAAAGTCATGTTTTATAAAGGACTTTAAAAGACAAATTGAAGATTTTTTTTTTTTTAAGCAATCAAGGTTAAGTAACTTGCTCAAGGTTACACGGCCAGTTATTTCTGGGTGTGGTGCTGAGTGTCCGAGCCCGGGATTCGATCTCCAGGTCTTCTCAACACTGGAGCCGGTGCTCTTACTTGCTGTGCTACCTGGCCGCCCCAAAAATTTGTTTTTGATAATGGAAGTTATAGGGAAGCAGTATAGTTTATTGACTAGAGGAGTGATATTAGACCTACATTTTAAGAGAGTTAGATTAGTCTTCTATTCTGCCATCATTCAGTTACAAACTGAAGACACTAAGAGTCTCTGTATTTCTTGAACTTAAAAGGGTACCTCAAATCCTGGGTTTGTTTGTCTTTTTTGAGAGGTCTTCATTTGTCTAAGATCATGAAAGAACAACAGAAAAAGGCAGCCCAAACTAGGAGTCAGATTTGATGAACCCAAGTGGTTAGGGTTACATGGAGACCAGGGTAGAAGTTTAGAGTAAGCTATACTTTCCCCACTAGGAATGACAACTCAATATACTCTATAGTATTTCTTCTCTAGAACAATTTAAACTCATTAGGACATATTTTTATTTCATTGTAAGTTTGTCCCTGCTAAAAATTTGTAAAGTGCACAAGCCTTTATTTGATATTGATATTAATATGATTAGGAAGTTTTCAATAATATTCTCTGCATAAATCTATTTGTCAACTGTTTTTTTAAGAGGAAAGTCTAGTCAGTGTTACTAACATGTCATGTCACCTTGACCAAGTCATTTAAACTTAAAAATATCTCCTTTCTCTCTGAAGAATGCAGGAGTTGGGATTGATTTCTACTAAGGCCACTATGTTTTTTTTAATGCTTTGATTCTATGAAATTTGATCGTATTTAATTTTTTTGATTAATAGTATTTTATTTTACCCTATTTATATGCCAAGCAAAATTTTAGCATTAATTTTTATAAGATTTTGAGTTAGATATTTTTCTCTCTCCCTCCTTTCCCTTCCCTCTTCAGAAAATGATAGGCAGTTTTGGTATTGTTTATATATGTGCTATCATGTAAAAAAAAATCCTTATTAGTCACAGTTGTAAAAGAAGAAACAGATCAAAAGAAAAAAACATGACAAAGCATAAAGTAAGCAAAAAAAAATGCTTCATTTGGCATTCAGAGTATATCAGTTCTTTATTTGGATTTCATGAATAGCATTTTCCTTTGTGAGTCCTTTGTACTTGTTTTGGATTACTGTGTTGCTGAGAAGAGATGAGTTATTAGTTGTTCATCACACAGTGTTACTGATAACTAGGTATAATGTTTTCCTGGTTCTGCTCATTTCACTTTGCAATATTTTGTACAAATCTTTTCAGGATTTTTGAAAATCTGCCTGTTCATCATTTCTTTTTGCACAAAAGTCTTCTATGACATTCGTATACCACAGTTTGTTCAACTGTTCCCCAATTTATGGGTATCCCCTAGATTGCCAATATTTTCCCAACATTAAAAGGGATGCTATGAATATTTTTGCACATGTATATCCTTTCGCTTTTTTATGATCTGTTTGGGATGAAGACATATAGTGGTATTGTTGGATCAAAGGATATGCAGTTTTATGGACCTTTGGAAATAGTTCCAAAATGCGCTCCAGAATGATTGGATCAGTTTACAACTTCATTAATAGTGCATCAGTGTTCCAATTTTCCAACATTCTCTCAAATATTTATCATTTTCCTTTTTTGTCATATTATACAATCTTATAGATGTGAGATAGTATATAAGAGTGTTTTTAATATGCATTTGTATAAGCAAAAGTGATTTAGAGAACTTCTTCATATACCTATAGATAGCTATGATTTCGTCAATTGAAAACTGCCTGTTAATATCCTTTGACCATTTATCAATTGGGGAATAGTTTGTATTCTTATAAACTTGACTTGGTTCTCTATATAGTCAAGAAATGAGGACTTTGTCAGAGACATTTGCTGTAAACATTGCTTCCCAGCTTTCTCCTTTCCTTCTAATCTTGGATGCATTGGTTTTGTTCATACAAAACCTTTTTAATTTAATATAATCAAAATTATCTATTCTACATTTTATGTATTCTATCTATTGTTTGGTCATGAATTCTTCCCCTTTCCATAGATATGACAAATAGACTATTCTTCACTATTCTAATTTGCTTATGGTGTCACCCTTTACATCTAAACCATGCACACATTTTGACCTTATCTTGGAACCTGGTATGAGATACTGGTTTATTCATAGTTTGTGTCCATTTTTTTCTAAGTTTTCATAGTAGTTTTGGTCAAGTTATGACTTCTTGTTTAACAAACATTGGTTATTATGGTCATTGACTACTGTGTCTTGTGTACCTAATCTATTCCACTGATTCACCACTCTATTTCTTAGCCAGAGCCAGAGAGTTTTGATGATTACTGTTTTATATTATAGTTTGAGATCTCATATTGCTAGACCACCTCCATTTGTGTTATTTTTTCATTAATTCCCTTGATATTATTTAACTTTTGCTCTTCCAGATAAATGTTTTGTAATTTTTTTCCAGCTCTATCAAATAATTATTTGGAAGTTTTATTGGTATGTCACTGAATAAGTAAATCAGTTTAGGCAAAATTATAATTTTTATTATATTGACTTAGCCTACCCATGGACAATTGATATTTTCCCAATTGTTGAGAAGTGAATTTGTGTATGAAAATATTTTGTAATTTTGTTCATATAGTTCCTGTGTTTATCTTGAAAAATGATGTCTAGGTCCTCCTTTTGATTATGGTTTTCAGATAGCCCAATGATTCTGATATGGTCTCTCTTGGATCTATTTTCTAGGTCAGTTGTTTTTCCAATGAGATATTTTCAATTTTCTCTTTTTTATCATTCTTTTGAATTTGTTTGATTCTTGATATCTCACAGAATTCTTAGCTTTCACTTGTCCAATTCTAACTTTTCAGTAGTGATTTTCTGTAATTAGACTTTTTACTTTCTCTTTTATTTGGGCAATTATACCTTTTTAAGGAGTTGTTTTCTTGAGAGGATTTTTGTATTTCCTTTTCCATTTGGCCAATTCTTCTTTTTAGGCGGTTTTCTAAGCTGTCATAATTCATAAAATTTCATAATTCTCTGGAATCATTCTCATTTATTTTCCCAATTTTTCTTCCATCTCTCATATAATTTTTAAACTCCTTTTATATTTCTTCCATAAGTTCTTATTGGGATTGGGACCGCTTACTTTTTTTTTTTATGTTTTGCTCATATGTGTTTTGACCTTATTACTCTCTTCTTAGTTTGTGTCTTCAACTTCCCTGTCACCATAATAACTTTCTATGATCAAATTCTTTGTTTTTTTTTATTTTTTGGTGTTTTTTTTCTTATGGGGGGGCATTTTCCTTTCTTTTAATTTTAACTCTGCTCCCTGGGTTGAAGAGGCTCCGTCTCAGCCCTCTTGTGCCAGTTGTTATAGACCCTTGCTATTTACCTGGTGCTGTCCTGATGTTGCCCTGAGGCCCATAGGGGTCCCTCATATCTGGTGTTATGCTGAGAGTATGGGGTGGGGGAGTGGTTTGAGGTAATGGAGGCTGTAGGGGTCTGGTAACTTACTTGGTTCTGACCTGGAGTCCTTATGGTGGTGTCTGGCATATGCTGAGCTTGGTGTTTTTCTACATTTACTTAGGGCTATACTGAAGCATATAGAAGTCTGACCCCAGGAAGGTGACTGTTTGTCTTGGGCTATTGAGCATATTTTAAATGATCAGTCAAATCAAAAGTATTTACCCACTTCACAAAAATAGATAATAATGCCTCTATACATCAGTCAATGGTTCTATAAGTTGCTAAGAAAAAAATATTTGTGATATGGAATATATGTCTAGGCTTAATATGTGAACAAAATTAAACACTCATAGTTTATTTAATAGTAATTTAAAATAAATTTGCTTGTCCATATGAGAAGGCATCTAAAAAGTATATTTATTGAGAATATCTTAAGTAAATTTAACTGAGGCAAGCTTCCATTTTGATTCACCAACCAACATCAGAGTAATCCATTGTAGCAGCAAGCACCCTAACATACCCAGGAGGGCTGCTAGCACATGTTCTTTGATCTGCTTTTCTAAAGGAAAGCTCCTCAAAAAAGGTGTTAACAATCTTACTTTAATCAAACATTTACCTAGTTCAGGGGAATAAGTCAGTACTTTGAACTTCAGAAAATACAAACATAAGTAACAAGCAGAAAAAAAATACAGACAGAGAAAATAACACAATTCAACAGACAGTGCTTCTAGCTGTATGACCATCACATACATGCAGTTAGTCATCAGAGAAAGAAGCACCAACATCTGGGTTTTCAAAGCTGGGTGCCTCAACAACTGCCCAGAGCCTCATCTGGCCAAATCACACAACTCTTCTCAACATGAGCCCCAAACCAAAACCTCATCTCAGTGTTATATATAGCCTTCTCCAGGGTCAGAGAACATCAGAAGCCTCTTGAACCACTTGACTACAAAGTAACAAAAGTTGTGTCTTCCTGAAAATCAAGCCTTCCCTAAGCAAGCTTCTCCTGTGGGCTCTGCTCCACCCTTCAGCAAATTCTTCCCACCACAGGCTCCATGTGACCACATTCCACCTATTAGGTGGCAGAGTATATTTTTGAATCAGGGAAGGTCCTCAAATTCACTCAGATTTTTTAAGGGACAGGGGAGATCTTAAAATTCCCATTGCCATTATATCCATGTAGCTCCTTGTGGCTGCTCTGTACTTTATTTAGCTACCATAAAAGACACCAAGGGGATATAATTGAGCAACATTCAATTCCAAAATGCACATCTGCTATCATCTCCTGCAGAGCCTTTTCCTGATTGTCCCCACACAATGTTAGTTCTCTCTTCTTTGGTTGCTTTTCATGACTTTGTATATAAGATGTTTTTGTTATCTGTAAGCAGTACACAATTGATCAGCCTATTAGAAAGCAAGTTCCTTGAGGGCAATGTATCTTTTTTTCTGTGTTTTTTTTTTCTTTCTATTTATTATATAACCCCAGAATATAGTACCTTATATTACTTACTAACTGTTGAATTAAATTGAATTTTATCATTGGTTTGTGCATGGGGATAACATTAGCTTGGGAATGATTTTATCAGTGGGAAGACATTTGATACTCTTTCTCTCACCCCATAAAATAACAGTTTAACCGAGACTGTGATAATATGAAAAGTCTTATTCCTAGGATTATACTGTTGGTATCCAAAGGATATTTTAAAAGAGAAGCGTGCATTCAGTGGATTTGATGTCTCAGCATGCTGTCCTCCACAAAAACTTGCTAAATGACTTCATAAGCCTGTGAAGGGACCCCACACAAACATTCTTTCTCTTTGACAAGAAATACTGTTTCTTCTGCTTTGGGTAATGGAATAGTTACTGTTTTCAACTTTGCTCTTAGAAAGGAAGAACAATCAGCAGCTCTGGACAAGAGTCTACTATTCATGTTAAGTACCAAATAAAATCCTGTGTATATACTTGAAGTGTCAGCAAGGAGAGAAGAAATGAGAAGCCTAGGAAATATTTGAATGCAGATTCTGGGTTATTTGAACTAATAATGACATTCATTACTAATGAGACTGAAGATATGATTAGAGTTTCTTTGTGAGCCCACACTGCATTTCCTGGCAACCACTGATTCTGTTTCCCAAAAGGTTACATTTACCTTATCACAAGCAGTTTATCTGACTGGCCAACTCAATTGTAATAAAAGTAATGTATTCTGAATTATTGTAGCTAAATCTGCATGTAGCTTTCTCAGGAAAATGGTAATTTCCCAACATCTTGAAGGAAAGAAAGACTTTTAATTCAGTTAACAAATGTTAAAAATGAGTGTTCTTGACTGCTAAGATTTTTTTTTGAGTCATGATTCTGTTATCCAAGCTATTGGCTATCCCTTCTTGCTTTGAATCATCTGCGAATTTGACATGTAATATAGGGTACACTTGCTCAAGAATGGTTTGACTAGATTGCCTTTGCAATCCATTTCAACTTAAAGTACAGCCAACGTGCTAATGTCTACTTGAGACCTTCTAAAATACCCTACACTAGTTATTGGTTCTTCTTCTCCTCTCTTAATTTCTCCCTCCTTATGTCTTTCTCCTTCCACTTGCCTCTTCTCTTCAATTCTCTCTCTGTCTCTGTCTCTCTGTCTCTCTGTCTCTCTGTTTCTCTCTGTCTCTGTCTGTCTCTCTGTCTGTCTGTCTCTCTCTGTCTCCGTCTCTCTGTCTGTCTCTCTCTCTCTGTCTCCCTTTCTCCACACTGCATTTAATTTGTTTTGACTTCTGTCCATGTTGTATCCCTCTAGCAAATTCTTTGATAGGAGCAATATTTTCATTTTTTATCTGTATCCTCAGTACCTAACGTAGGAACTTGTACTTAGTACTTGCTTAACAAATATTTATTGAAATTCATTCTCTTATCTTAGCTTGTATATTTTTTTCAACTTTTGCTCATTCATTTTTGTAATATAAAAACACAGCATATAAAAATTAAAAATCAAGATTAAAAAAGGGGCCATAGAATTTTTAGTTTTACTTATATCTTTTACTTTCTTACAAAAGATGTCTCACAAAGTATGGACAACATGTAAATGTTTGTAATATAAAAACAAAACATAAAAGATCAAATTGTGCATTTTGGTCTTTCAGTTACAATAAAATCAGTTTACAGGTTGATTTTAAACATGGGGACAGGGGTTTCAAGATTATGGAGTACAGCCTGGAACAGATTAAAATGTAATTCAGAATTATTTAACAAACAAATAAAAATGCAATAGAACAATAAAACCTAATGCTTTTAATATGTGTTTTTCTAAGTTACCATATAGCACAAGAGATCCTTATGTACGGTTTAGTGGCACTGTTTCTGTTTGAGTTTGATATCACTGAGGTACACAGACAAAACTGCTCAGATACTTCATTGAACTCTACTGATGAAATGTCAAAAAATATTATTCTTCCTTTTTCAGATAGAAGACATATGAAGTGCTTTCATATCAGTCAACATTTATATATTGAGGTACATAGTTTTGTATTAGGTTCTGTGGGTAAAAATTGCTAAGATTGTTGAGGATTTTCTGTTATAGTATTTCCCCCCAATTACATGTAAAGATAGTTTTCAGCATTCATTTTTATAAGATTTTAGTTCTAATTTTTTTTCATTCACTTCCTTTTCTCCCCCTTCTCTAAATTTGCAGGCAGTCATATAAGTTATGCATGTACAATAGTGTTAAACATATTTCCACATTAGTTATGTTGTGAAAGGACCAGAACAAAAGGGGAAAAAAAAACCATGAGAAAAAAAGACATCTGATAAGAGTATGCTTCGATCTGTATTCCACCTTCTTAGTTCTTTTTATGGATGTTGTCAGAATTTTCCATCAGGAATCCTTTGAAATTGTCTTGGATCATTGCATTGCTGAGAAGAGATACGTCTATCAAAGATGGACATCACATCCTGTTGCTGTTTCTATGTACAATATTCTCCTTGTTCTGATCACTTCACTCAGCATCAGTTCATGTAAGTCTTCCCAGGTTTTTATGAAATCTATCTGCTCATCATTTCTTATGGAACTACAATATTCCTTTACATTCACATACCACAACTGGTTCAGTCATTCTCCAATTGATGGGCATCCCATCAATTTCCAATTCTATTGTCACCACAAAAAAGCTGCTATAAATACTTTTGTACATGTGGGTCTTTTTCCAATTTTTATGATCTCTTTGGGATAAAGATCTAGTAGTGGTATTGCTGGATCAAAGGGTATGGTACAGTTTTGTAGCCCTTTGGACATAGTTCCAAAGTGTTCCCCAGAAGGGTTTAATCAGTCCATAACTCCAACAACCTTGCATTAGTGTTCTAATTTTCCAACATCTTCAACATTTATCATTTTCCTGTTTTGTCATGTTAGCCAATCTGTTGATGTGAGGTGCTAATTCAGAGTTATTTCAATTTGCATTTGTCTAGTTATTTAGAGCATTTTATATGCATATAGATAGCTTTAATTTCTTTATCTGAAAACTTCCTGTTCATATCTTTTTTTTTCTTTATTGGAGCGGGGGAGGTAGTGCAATTGGGGTTAAGTGACTTGTCCAAGGTCACACAACTAGTTTTGTGTTAAGTGTCTGAGGCCAAATTTGGACTCAGGTCCTCCTGACTCCAGGACCAGTGGTCTATTCATTGTGCCACCTAGCCAACCCTGTTCATATCTTTTGAACATTTATCAATAGTGGAATGACTTTTATTCTTATAAATTTGACTCAGTTTTCTAAAAATTTAAAGGTGAGGCCTTTATAAGAGACACTGGCTATACAAATTGTTCCCCAACTTTCTGCTTCCCTTCGAATCTTGGTTGCATTGGTTTTGTTTGTCTGAAACATTTTTTAATTTAATGTAATCAAAATTATCCATTTTGCTTTTCATAATGTTATCTTATTTGTTCATAAATGCTTATATTCTCCATAGATCTGAGAGTAAATTATTACTTGCTCTCCTAATGTGCTTACGATATCACCCTTCATAACTAAACCATATATCCATTTTGACCTTGCCTTGGTATACAGTATAAGATATTGGTTTACACCTAGTTTCTGCCATTCTATTTTCCAGTTTTCCCAACAATTTTTGTCAAATAGTGAATTCTGCAGAATTCCAGAAACTGCAGTCTTTGGATTTACTATAGTCATTCATTGACTATAGTAGATTACTATAGTCATTGACTATAGTAGATTACTATAGTCATTGACTATAGTAGATTACTATAGTAATTGACTACTTTGTCTTGTGTACCTAAGCTATTACCACTCTATTTCTTAGCTTGTACAAAGTAGTTTCGATGATTGCTGCTTTATAATACAGTTTTAGGTCTGGAATGGCTAGAGTTCCTTCCTTATATTTCTTTTCATTAATTTCCTTGATATTCTGAACCTTTTATTCTTCCAGATGAATCTTCTTGTTATTTTTCTAGCTTTATAAAATACTTTCATACTTTGATTCATATGGCACTGAATAAGTAAATTGATTCAGGTAGAATTTCATTTTTATGGTGTGGCTAGGTGGCTCAGTGAATAGAGTGCTGTCCCTGGAGTCAGGAGGACCTGAGTTCAAATCTGGCCTCAGACACTTAACACTTACTAGCCATGTGAGTTTGGGTAAGTCACTTAACCCAAATTTCTGTTCCTTCCCCCTTCCAAAAAACAAACAACAACAAAAAAGACAAACTTTTAGGGGTGGCTAGGTAGCACAGTAACACAGTAAGTAGAGTGCTGGGCCTGGAGTCAGGAGAACCTGAGTTCAAATCTGGCCTTAGACACTTAATACAAAAACTAGCCATGTGACTTTTGGCAAGTCACTTAACCCAAATTGCCCTCCAAAAAGCAAAAAAAAAATAAAGAATTTCATTTTTATTATATTATCTTGTCCAACCCATTAGCAACTGATGTTTTTCCATTTAGATCTGACTTTGCTAGTATGAAATGTGTTTTATAATTGTGTTGATATAGTTCTTAGGTTTCTCTTTGAATGAAGGCTCCCAAAATGTTAATTTTTTGAAAGGTAATGTCTAGGCTTTTTTTTAAATTTTATCATGGCTTTCAGGTAATCCTATAATTTTAAAATTACCTTGCCTGCATCTATTTTCCAGGCCAGTTGTTTTTACAATGAGATATTTCATTATCTTCTATTTTTTTATTATTTTAGTTTTGTTTTCTTGTTTCTTGATTTCTCATAAAGTCATTAGATTCCATTTGCTACATTCTAATTTTTAAGAAATTGTTTTCTTCAGTGAGCTTTTCAACTTTCTTTTCCATTTGGTCAGTTCTTCTTCTTCAGGTAGTCTTCTCGTTGAGTTTTTGGATCTCTTTTAGGATTTAGCTTACTTTGTTTCTTAAGATGCTGTTTTTTTCTTCAGTAATTTTTTGTTTCTCCTTTACTGGGCTGTTGACTTATTTTTCATAATTTTCTTGCATCACTCTCATTTCTCTTCCAAATTTTTCCTCTCCCTCTCTTAATTGATTTTGAAATTATTTTTGAACTCTTACATGACCTGAGAACAATTTGTATTTTTCTTGGTGTCTTTGACTACAGAAGCTTTGATTTTGTTGTCTTCTGAGCATGTATTTTGATATTCCTTATTACCATAATAACTTTCTATAGTGAGGGGTTTTTTTCTGCACGTTGTTTTTCATTTTCCCAGACTATTCATTGTCTTTTATCTCTTTGTTAAAGTAGAGCTTTGTTCCTTGGGTGGATGGCACACCTTCCCAAACTTCAGGGGTTTTGTGCAGTGGTATTCAGAGACACTTCTAGGGACCTGTAAGTTTTCAGTTCATCCAAGGTGGTATGACCTAAGGAGATACATGTTTACTATTCCTCTGGCCTGTGCTCTGTGGTCTGTGAGCAACCAGAAGCCCTCTTTTCTGTCCTTGAACTGTGAGGAGGGTCCCTACTCCACTGTGGCTACAAGCTCTGCTGTGTTAATGCTCCGCCTCACTCTGGGACTGCCACCCAGGACTGTGACCTGCATATAAGTATAGGCAAATCATCAGAGTTCTGCCTCAGTGCTAGCAAAAAGACCCCTGTAATCTCCTTCTAACTAGTTGTTCCACCTCTTTACTGTCTGTGTACTAAGTGCTCCAGAAGCAACCACTGCCACTAATGATTCGCTCATTCTCAAAGCCTGCTCTTGGTTTGCTGGCGCTTGGACTGTGCTGGTACAACTTGCAGTGGACGGCACTACTCTCTCATCCTGATGTAACAGACCTTTCCTGCTCACCTTCCAAGTTGTGTTTGACTGGGAATTTGTTTCACTCCATCTTTTTATGGTTTCTACTGCCCCTCTTCTCTTTCTCTTTACCTCCATCTTTTGTTTTCCAGGGTAAGTGAGAATTCCTATAAATTCAGTGATCATGGGTCCTAAATCTATCTAGTAGCTCTAATACTAAAAACCCTACATCATCAACTTCATCATCTTTACCCACTGACAGAGCCACTAAACATATTTGCAATGTAGCTTATTATTTTATATCACTAAATCTACCCCCTTCAACCAACTCCTTTTATTCTTTCAGGAGGCCATCATCTTGATTTTCACAGACTCACAACTAGAGATTCATCTTTTCCTCAGCCTTCTCCCTATTACCCTTGCCTGTGACACATTAGTTGTCCTATTTTTCTGATTATACTCTCACAAAATCTGTTCAATTCTGTCTTCTCTCATGTCATTCCCATATGTCAGGCCCTTATCACCTCTTTTCTGTATTTTTGTCATTACCTCAAATTTGGGTTCCTTGCTTCCACTTTCTCCTTCACTAATTCATCTTCCACCTACTTAATAAAATAATTTTCCTTTAAGTAAAATTCTGCTTATATAATTCCTGTCTCATCAGCTTCCTATGTCTTCTAGGATAAAGAATATAACAAGTCTGACACTTAATACACCTTTTAAAATACTTCATCTGATTGCCTTAAGGTACTCTATATTATAGCCAAATTGCAATGGGATATTAATTGAAATATAAGGATGAAGTTAGATGCTATATCTAAAGTGCTTTATAAACCTTAATTTTTATTAGCTTCTCACTTACCTTGGGAATTAACCTTTACCATCATGCCCACAATGCATTCTTTTTTTTTAAACTCAGCCCCTTGAGTATTAGCTTTCTTCAATAGTCCACTCAGGTTTTACTTCCTATGCCATAACCTCAGCTTTTTTTGTGCTCATCTCTCCTCAAATGACCCCATGTTGACCTTAAAGTGGACTTGTTCCCTAGGCCCCACAAAATAAATGCTCCTAGAGTCTAGGCACAGTTTAATTTTTCCCTAGGTACTACCATCAATAAACAAGAGCCAGTAAACAGTTATTTAGAACATATTATATTCCAGGTACTGTGCTAATGAGAGGGAAAAAATACAAATCAAAGGAAAGACATTCTTTTATCCTCATCCAAAGACATCCTGTTCAAGGAGCTTATAATCAGAAAGAGTTTTCTGGCACACATTAGGGGCTTAATGAATGTTTGAGTTGAGTTGAATTGAAATTTCGGAAAATTAAAAGAAACTTAATTTAGAGCTAACCTACCTAACTAGACCAATTCCTGGAATTGAGGTACATAATAATTGTAGTCAATATATTACAAGTCACTGGAATGAGGACCCATTTGCCTTTCGCTGATGCCATTTAATCATTGCAATTGTATCTAACTCTTTGTCACTCTATTTGAGTTTTTCTTGGCAAAGATCCTAGAGTGCTCCAGCTTATTTTACAGATGAGGAAACTGAGGCACAAAGGGTTAATTGGCTTGCCCATAATTACACGACTAATAAGTGTCTGAGGCTGGATTTGAACTCAGGTTTTTCTGTCTCTAGGGATGGCACTCTTTCCTCTGCCCCATCTTTCACTGTACTTATACAAAATTCGGAGGAAATGAGGAAGTAAAATTAAGTAGCAGATGTTAAACCAGCTTTGAGTTAGATACTCAGTTCCCAGATTGGCTGTCTTTTTGGCTCAGGTAGAAGCTCACCTTGTAGCTTTTCTTCTTTCTTTTTTTTTTTCTTTGAGCTAAGGAAAATCTTTGATCTGTGAAGAGAAAGACATCTGGGTGCTTGTTTGACTTTTAGTGTTTTGGCTTCATAAATATGCCTGAAGAATTATCAGTAACTTTTTTGCAAGCATTACCTGATGAGGGAATGTGTGTGTGTGTGTGTGTGTGTGTGTGTGTGTGTGTGATCACTCCTCCATGGTAGAAAGTGGGAAAAGATTATTGTTGTAGAGAAAAGCAAAGTAAAAGCATTTTCCTTTTGATAAGAGTGAAAAATGTTTGCATTCTAAAAGACTCTTTAAACAGAATGGGCATATTATCATGTAAACATATCCCTTTGAGATGTCTTCAGACATCCTAGACATTGAATTTAGCTCTTTACTTATACCCAGTTTTCAATCCAGCTTCTTCTGAGAACCATGGAAAATGGGGAGAGATCAGCAATCTGTGTTATGATATTATATCTCATGTTTGAAATCAGAAATGCAATATTATGTCTTGTTTCTCAACTGAGCATAGAGGGTGGAGCTTGGCAGGAATAATGAAGTTTAGTGGGTGGGCAGACGAAGAACAAAAAATAAACTTGGCTCCATATGGCTGCAGTGGCAGTCTGGTACCAGTAAAGTCTTCCTCCCATTATTCACTCATTATGTGCTGAAGTGCTTCTCTTCCCTGCCTGCTTAATCCATATGTAAGCCAGCAACTATCTCAGCCTCAAAGCAACAGTGAACAATAGGTGGATGAGAGTGCTGAGTTCTGCTCACTTGGAGGAACATTCTTGTTGATGAGGTATGTTAATCTCCCGGCATGGTTGGTAATTAGAATAGCACTTAAATTTTCACCTTAGTAAGTGTTTTCTGACGGCTTTCAAATATTGGCCTATGAGTTTCATTACATGTATATTATTAAATTTGAATTGGAGTTACACAGAGTTTAATGGGAGTAGCTTCCAGGGGATTTGGCTTGTGTCTACCTTGTGTGGCACTTTGCTGGTGATGTTAATCTAATAGAAGAGATTCTTGAAGAGATGCAGCAATACTATTAGGTAGCATTGCCCTTCTCTGTAATTAGAAATGATCCTGATGTGAAGTTATCATTTCAATAGGACATGGTGAGCCAAATTTTCCCTGCACCATAGTCTCTGGAGACTGTCAGATGCATTATCCCTTAGACATAGAAGAAATAAAGAGACAGTATAGTACAGTGGGAAAACCAGTCCTTCTGGGCAAGCAGTTTAACCTCTCTCTGGTTCTCAATTCCTTACCTAAAAAATGAAGGTGCTAAATTAGATAACTGACATCAGAGATAGATGATCCTATGAATCAGTGGTATGGAGCCAATATTATGTAAATTAGTTTCTACACTTTCTCCATTCCCTATCAAACCTAGGTATTTCCCAGTATCTCACCCCCACTGCATCTGGAGCCATTTCCAGTCATCCTGACCGGTCTTGCTACTGGCCTTTAACTCTGGAGGATACAGTGAGGCTGATGACTTTGGACACCTGTGACTCACTTAAATCCTATTCACTTGCAAGTCAAGATATCACCCTTCTGATGTCATTGATCCTTTTTGAGAATGGAAGAACTACAAATCATATAAAAACATCAAAACAACCCATTTATTTAGTACTATAAGATTAAAGATGAGTAGACATATTCCAGTCCAAATTCTTTGTTTTAAATGTGGGAAAACATAGTCTCAAAAAGTTTAAATTACTAGTCCAATGTCACACATGCAGTAAGTACTGAGCTGGGACTGAAACCAATTCTCTGACTCTAAACTGTGTTCTCTTCATCAGATTTGTAGAGGTTAAGTGACTTTTTGATGGACATCGGTAAAAAACTGTCAAAACCAGTATTCAAACCCACTTTGTATGAATCCCCATGCAATGTTCCTTCAATTATAATACTCTCCTTCTCTCTAAAACCACCAAATATATTACTTGCTTCCTCCTTGGTTCCCTCTCTAGGTACATTTAAAGCTTCCAGGTATCTTTTCCCCAAACATCTAGAATTTCCCATAGAACTACATGGTCCAAAATAAAAATTGTAAGGGTTTTAGTGGACTGTAGGGACACACTCTCCCTATTTACACACCATTTACTCATTTGTAAGAGTACCACTGTATCCTTGAGAGCACATGATACCAGGGTGTGCTCTATAGGAAAAGACAATTAAGGAACACTTTGGAATGGGGGCAGTTCAAGGCTCTGGTACTACTGGGCCTCGGACATCTTTGTGTGATATAATCATGAGGTCTCTACCAGGTATGCAGTGCTGGATATCATTCCCTGTTAGTCTTGGGTCACATCTTGTTTTCTGCTATTTTTTGCATATATATATACACACATATATATACATATACATATATACACACACATACATACATACACATACATATATATGTGTATTTATTTTGATTATGCATATATATTTCTTATATATATTTGTTTATATGTATTTCTGCTATGTGTTTGCCACTAGGCATGCTCCTCTGGATATGAGGTTATGGCTCTTATTTGTTTTAATCAATCACTTAGGCTACAATCCTCAGAAAAAGTGTTACCTCTAAGCTCTTACTCAGAGACCACCTTTTTTGCTTCAAATCTTAGAAAAGTTACAACCCTTACATATATAATAACATATGTTCTTGTTGCTCTGATCCTTTGTTGAATAGTTTTTCCCTTTCTAGAAAGAGAATCCTCAGTCCTGGTGACAAGCTCTTTGAACATATAGCAAAATATTTTGACTTCTGACCAATGCTTTCAGGATTGTTGTTGTTGTTATTATAATTATTATTTGGATTGGGGAAAACAAGGCAATTGGGGTTAAGAGACTTGCCCAAGGTCCCACAACTAGTAAGTGTGTCAAATGTCTGAGACCATATTTGAACTCAGGTCCTCCTGACTCCAGGGCTGATACTCTATTCACTATACCACCTAGCTGCCCTGATTGTTACTATTTTTAATCAGTATTTTGTAGTCACCAGGGTTGGCCTCTTACAGAAGTCTCCAATTCTCAGTAACTCCACATAATTTTTAAAAATTCCTACTGGAAATCTTTTACTCTCAAACCTATGTCAGGTGGCATTCTGTCCAAGAAATCCCACAGAGATATGTGGATCTGTTCCACCACAATATTTGGAGAAACAAAATGATTTGTTTCTGCCATACAATTGAAGTGCAAAAACTAAGACCAGGACAGTCAATGTTTTACTTCCCATTAGCCAAATTCTTAACCCTTTCTATGCCTATATTATACACTGATGTTTCCTTTCCAACCTTTATTTTTCTTATCAGCCTTTATTTCAGAAAGCAATCTAGGGTAACCCACAATGATCATACAGGAGATGTTTACTGATAGGAAATTCAAGTTGATGTTAACATAATTTTACTTTGCTTAAAAATGTTATTTTTCACAGCAATTTTGAATAAATAGCTTTACTCTATTACATGTAGTATTTTACTATATGTAGAATAATAGAGCTGGAGGAACTGTTCAAGAGATCATTTACTTATACCTATTTATGTTATAGATAAGATAATAAAAATGACATAACCAGCATCTCACAATTTATTAGTGATAGAGGGTGTTTGAATGCTTGCTTCTCACTCCAGTACTCTTTGTCTGGAACTCTACTTTCTATTTCATACATACACATATACACATACACATACATATACATACACATAAACACATACTTATACACATACATACACATATACACATACACACATACATACACATAATATACACATACACACATACATATGCATATACACATAGTATACACATGCACACACATTCACATGCATATACATATAATAGACCTCTATATACCTACACATACACACATATGTACATATGGATATACACATAGACATATGTACATATAGACACATGTGCATATCCCTTATATCTGTATAAACATGTGCACATAAACATGTACATACTTACATATGTATACATATGATATCTAGTACACACATATATGCACAATATAAGTCTTTTGCAAAGAATGATTTCTTTTACCTTTTTAATGAAGAAATCAATAAATATGATAGGCCACTAATGGAACAAGATTTTTGTTGCCCAAAAATGCATCTTGCCATCTTCTGTGCTAGGTGAATGACCATGTGTAATGTAATGCCAAGGAAAGGCAACTTCCCAAGGTTCAGAATACCAGCATAGGTGCTCTCCATTTTATTCAGTGGCAAACCAAGAACAGAGAAGATTAAAACATGACATCATTCAAAATACAGCATTTACTAAGTGTGATTAAATAATCTCCAAGTACTACCCCACCCCAGGACCTTCTAATCATTCAATCAATTACAAAGTCCCTGTTCTAAATACTTCTCCACCCCTAGGCTATACCTTCATTTGGTCCATCACAAAACCCCTCTTCTCAAATGGAGATTAGTTTCCAAACATAGGTAAAGTACCTTCATTTGTCAATCACAGAGCACAATAAGGTCAAAAGTTCCCCACCCCTGGATCACAATTGAATCTACCCCAGAGTTACATCAAGTTTAAACACAGCACTTAATACCCAAATGGAGGTCTTTTCTTCATCTTGACACGAGGCAAGTTCTCAGCAATCTTAGTTCCTGGGGAGACAAGGCTTAGCAAGGCCATAAGATACATTGCCAGTCCCTTCATGAATTTATCCTCTGTCTGTAGAACAGTCCTAGAACCCCTGAACACATTAGCAAAGCCCTCTCCCAGGATTTCTGTAAACATACAACAAGAAAATCCTTCTTCAGGGCTTCTGAACCAACAGAAAGGCTCCCAGACC
>NW_027185777.1:32865714-32896990 GCF_028583685.1 Petaurus breviceps papuanus | reverse complement strand
ATAATCTGTGTGCACACACACACAATATGTAACTTTAATTCTTTAGACATTTAAGCATTCTATCAATCACAGCCTTATGGTATAAGCAAAATATATGTATGTATATATGTTACCATTATACATATAGTTCCATATGGCATGAACACACATAGATATTTATAATCAAAAGATAGACATGAATTACATGTACACACACATACACAACCACTCTGTATAGATGTGTGTGGGTGTATATATGTGTCTGTGTACACATACACCAAATTGATACACATATATACACATATATGTGTATACATATGGATCTGTGCTCATATACACACATAAAACACATATGTATATATGAGAATATGTCCATTGTATATAAGTATTTTGTTGTTCAGTCATTCAGTTGTGTCTGACTCTTCATAAGTCTGTGGATTCTATTTATTATCCATGGGGTTTTCTTGGCAAAGGTACTGGAGTGGTTTCCCTCCCCAGTAGATTAAAGCAAATAGAGGTTAAGTGTTTGACCCAGGTTCACACTGCTAATAAGTGTCTTAGGGTGAATTTAAACTTAGGCTTCCTGATTCCAGACTCAGCAGTCTATCCATTGAGCCATCTAGCTGCCTACATATACATATAGAAACACATACACATATACATACATATATACAAATATGCATTTACATACATATGCATATACACGTACAAATGCATACACATGTGAATACACAATATACATATGCACACAATATACATTTGCATATATACCTACACATATGTGCTTATAAATTGGGATATATATGTATACACATGTACATATATACATAGGGTATACAATTTATATGTTAGTGTGTGTATAAATATATATGTGTGTATATACACACAAATATAATTACATGTATATATGTATAATTGTTTGTGTGCAAATAACTTTTAAAAATATTTTGGAGCAGAGTGTATAAATTGACACATAAATAAAATTCCACGAAACTGAAAGAAAAAAACAACCACTTCATTGATGGAGAAGAGCTAAGGGGCAGAGGGAATCACTCCCCTTATCAACTAAGGTTTATTGCAACTAAGTCTGAAATATCTTCCTTCTGTGGAGATTATACTGGGTTTGTAATGATAACAAGCTTCACATTTATAGTCCCTGAGTTAGACTATACATTTGTCATTGGAGAATTTATCTAGATAATTTTGTATAGGCCCATCACCAAAAGACAAGTTACTATGGAATGAAATTTTTGGCTATAGCACTTTACAACAATTAGTCTCTCAAGTTATGATGGGATTTCCTCTGCATTTCTGAAAAGAGTATCTACACTGATAAAAATGTGCTACACTTGTAACTAGAGTAAAAAAAAATCTATAAATCAAAGCCATTAGCAAAACTCCAACATGGAGGAGCGATAATTATGAGATTAAGAGAAGAACTAATCAATCCAATTTCATTCATTCAAAGTCTAGTTGAATTCACTTCACCAAATATTCATTAAAAGTGTGTTTGTATAAGTTATGGTGAAAGGATATAGGGATTCCCTCTCGAAGTACAGATCCTAAACAGTCCAGGCCTTCTTATTATAAACTACTCTTGTTGATATCTTATAGTAGATCTTTCATGGGATAGTTATCCAAACTTTAGAGTGCCCTTATATACATTCTTGATACTGTATAGATATCAGTGGCAGACTTTTTTACTTAACCAGTTACCTCCTCATGTATGATATATAAATATATAATATCCACTTTCTTTTCTTGTCATGCTTGTCTCTGATGCTGTCCTTTGTTTTAATTCTTCTGTGCAATTATTTATTTGCAATATGCTACAACATACTCACACCCATTTGTTCCATTATTGCTTTGTTTGACCTGAAACTGTAATTCTTTAGAGACTTTAGCATTCTGTCTATCACAGCCTTATAGTATCAGAAGGAGAATATTGGTATTTAAAAATTAATCTTTGTTTTGAGACGACAGTCATTAAAAGCATCACAGCCACAATGTGTGCTGACTAGTTTTGATAGACTTAGCCTTTCTCAGCAACACAAGGATCTAAAACAGTTCCAAAGAACTCATGATTGAAAATACCATCCACATGCAGAGTAAGAAATATGGAGTCAGAACGTAGAGCAAAGTAGACTATTTTCTTTTTTGTTTTGTTTTGCTTTTCTTTCTTATAGTTTCCTCCATTCATTATAATCCTTCTATGCAACAAGACTAATGTGAATATGTGTTTAATATAGAATGTATGTGTAGAGCATATATCAGATTGCATGCCATCTTGGGGAGGGAGGGGAAAGGGAGACAGAGAAAATTTAAAACTTATGGAAGTGAATGTTGAAAACTAAAGGTAAATAAACTAATTTTATATGTATATGTGTGTGCATATATATGTACATGTTTCTATGCACATATACAGACAGACACACACACATGATATAAATGACCTTAGTTTTCTCTTTTGTAAAACTTTGTTGACTTTTTTTCTTTACCACTTCTGGAAGCTTTATTTCTTTTAATCTTCCATCTTTTTCCTAATGATTCAATAAAGCATACATATTTTAAATAAAATGTTTTAATTATTATATATGCTTTAGAAGGAAAAATAAGCTGTACATAAAGAAAAATTTACAGTTTTCCTCTTCTACTACATATATGGAGTGCTCATTTTATCTGGTATTTGCTTTTTTGTTTTTAAAATTTGAATTTATTTTTAGTTTACAACAGTAACAAGATTTTGAGTTACAAATTTTCTCCCTGTCTTTCCCCTACCAACCACCCCAAAAGAATGACCCCCCTGAATAGCCCCTTCCTCAATCTGCTCTCTCCTATATCCTCTCCCATTGCCCCTCCAACTTTCAGGTAGGGCAAGATGAATCTCCATACACCAGTGCCTGTATATCTTTTTCCCAGTTGCATGTAAATAATAATAATAACAACAACAATAAGAATAATAGTAATATTTTTTAAAACATTTGATTTAAAAATTTTGAATTCCAGATTCTTTCCCTTCTTCCCTTTTCACCAACCCTTACTGTGAAGATAAGCAGTTCAATATAGGTTGTACATGTGTAGTTAGACAAAACATTTTCATAGTGGATATATTATGAAAGAATGACAATATTTCCCTCCATCCTATCCCACCTCCCACTTAGTCTGTTTTCTACTTTGACCCTGTCCCTTTTCAAAAGTGTGTGCTTCTAACTACCCTCTCCCCCAACCTGCCCTCCCCTCCATAATCCTCCCTCTCATCCCCTTCCCCCTACTCTCCTGTAGGATGAGATACCCTATTTGGGGAGTATGTCATTCCCTACTGTTATAGAAATGTAAATTTTTAAGATCTTCCCTCCCCCTAGGTTAAGTGCACCTGAAGCTTGTTTTTTAGGAAAGCCCACACCTTGGTGCTTTGTGATTGGACAGTGGACAGTTTCTGACCCATAAGAAGACTATATTATCCCTGATGTGAGAGTTTGTTCTGTGGCTCACTTTGAGAAATGTTGTGTGACTTGACCAGATGAGACATTGGGCAGCTGTTGAGAGCCCCCTGGCTTTGAAAACCCAGATGTTGATGCTTCCCTCTCTGGTAAACTGTGATTTGGTGTGGATGTAATGGTTGGACAGTTGGAGGTCTGTCTGTTTGAAATGTTTCTGTCTGTATGCTCTGAAGTTCAGGATGCTGACTTTTCCCTGAACTAAGTATATGATATGTCTGATTGATTAAAGCAATATTGTTAACCCATTTTGAGTTGCTTTTCTTTAGAAAAGCAGCTCTAAGAGGCTGTATTGGCAGCCACCCTAGAGAGACTGGGGTGCTTGCTGCTATACCTCCCTAACATAAATTCAATGAAAGTAAGGTAGATCCATTCCCTTTTGCCTTCCTGTTCTTCCCCTCCATTGTAACAATTTCCATTGCCACTTTATATGACATAATTTACCCCATTCTGTCTCTATCTGCTCTCATTATATTCCTCTCTTACATATTAATTTGATTTTTAAAATATCATCCCTTCCTTTTCAAATGATTTTGTGCCCTCTGTAAATGTATACCTGTAAACATATATACACATACTCGCATATGTATTAATACTCACCTATTCCCTCCTATATACACATATATATGTATACATGCACATACACATACATACATACATACATTTATATTCCCTTCAACTATCTTCATACTGAGAAAAGTTTCAGGAGTTAGAATGGTCATTTTTCCATATAGGAATGGAAATAGTTCAAATTTTCTATTCAACTCTGGTTTTTTCATCAAGAATTCTTAAAACTCCTCTATTTTATTGGATGACCATATTTCCCCCTGAAACATTATACTCAGTTTTGCTGGGTAGGTGATTCTTGGTTTTAATTCTAGCTCCTTTGACCTCCAGGATATCATATTCCAAGCCCTTCAATCCCATAATGTAGAAGCTGCTAGATCTTGTATTATCCTGATTGTAATTCCACAATATTAAAATTGTTTCTTCTTGGCTGCTTTTAATACTTTCTCCTTGATCTGGGAACTCTGGAACCTGGTTATAATATTCCTAGGAAATTTCTTTTGGGGATCTTTTGAAAGAGGCAATCGATGAATTATTTCAATTTCTATTTTGCCCTCTGGTTCTAAAATATCAGGGCAAATTTCCTTGAGAATTTCTTGAAAGATGATGTCTAGGTTTTTTTTTTTTTTTGATCATGGCTTTTAGGTACTCCAATAATTTTAAATTATCTTTCTTGGATCTATTTTCCAGGTCAGTGGTTTTTCCAATGAGATATTTCACATTGCCTTCTATTTTTTCATTTGTTTGGATCTGTTTAATAGTATCTTGATTTCTCATAAAGTCCTTAGCTTCCATTTGCTCCAATATAAGTCTGAAGGAATTATTCTCTTCAGTGAGCTTTTGAAATTCTTTTTCCAACTGGAAAATTTGGCTTTTTAAGGTTTTCTTCTCCTTATTGGCTTTTTGGGTCTCTTTTGCCATTTGAGTTAGTCTCTTTTTAAATTTTTATTTTTTAATGCTTTATTAACTTCTGATTTACATCATCCATTTCTGCCAGATTTTGAGTTACAAATTTTCTCCTGATTTCTCCCCCACCCACCGCCCCAAAATAGCAGTCCCACAGAATATCCCCTCCTCCAATCTGCTCTCTCCCACATTTTCCCCCATACCCCTTTCCACTTTTAGAGTGGCACTCTATGCCTCAGTGCCTGCAAATCCCATTTCCCAATTACATGTAAGATGCTAATAATAATAGTATATACAAACTCACACACACACACACATATATATATATACACATACATATTTGATTTCAAAACTTTCAATTCCAGATCCATTCCTTCCCCATCACCCACCCCTACTGGGAAGATACACAGTTCAGTATAGGTTGCACATGTATGGCTAATGCAAAACAACAACATAGTAGATACATTGTAAAAGACTGACTACACTTCCCTCCCTCCCATCCCACCTCCCACCCGCTCTACTCTCCACTTTGATCCTGTCTATTTTCAAAAGTGAGAGCTTCCAACCTCCCTCCCCCCAGCCTGCCCTCCCTTCTATCCTCCCCCCTCTCATCCACTTCCCCCCCTATTCTCCTGGAGGGTGAGATACCCTATTTAGTGTGTATTTAACTCCCTCCTCAAGTCAAATTCAATGGGACTAAGGTTGACCTATTCACTTTTGCCTTCCTATTCTTCCCCTCCATTGTAACTAATTTCCCTTGCCTCTTCTATATGAGGTGGTTTACCCCAATCTGTCTCTCCCCATCTCCTCTCATTATATTCCTCTCCCTTCTTAATTTCACCTTTTAAGTATCATTCCTTCCTGTTAAATTGGTCCTGTGCCCTCTATATGTATACCTGTAAACATATATACACACATTCACATATGTATTCATATGCCCATATACCCTCATATATAGACAAATATATATATTTGTAATCCCTTCAACTACTGAGAAAAGTTTCATAAATTACAATTATTGTTTTTCCATGTAGGAATGTTAATAGTTCAATTCTGATAAGTGCCTTATGATTTCTTTTCCCTGTTTACCTTCTCAAGCTTCTCTTGCTTCTTGTATCTGAATGTCAAATTTTCTATTCAACTCTGTTTTTTTCATCAAGAATGCTTGAAATTCCTCTATTCCACTGAATGACCATATTTTCCCCTGAAACATGATACTCAGTTTTGCTGGGTAGGTGATTCTTGGTTTTAATACCAGCTCCTTTGCCCTCCAGAATATCATATTCCAAGCCCTTCGATCCCTCAGTATAGAAGCTGCCAGATCCTGGATTATCCTGATTATGTTTCCACAATATTCAAATTGTTTCTTCCTGGCTGCTTGTAATATTCTCTCTGGGAATTCTGGAACCTGGCTATAATATTCCTAGGAATTTTCTTTTTGGGATCTTTTTCAGGAGGTGATCAGTGGATTCTTTCAACCTCTATTTTGCCCTCTGGTACTAAAACATCAGGGTAGTTTTTTTGAGAACTTCCTGGAGGATGATTTCTAGGTTCTGACTTTGGTCATGCCTTTCAGGCAGTCCAATAATTTTTAAATTATCTCTCCTGGATCTATTTTCCAGGTCACTGGTTTTTCCCATGAGATATTTCACATTGACTTCTATTCTTTCATTTGTTTGGATCTGTTTAACAGCATCTTGATTTCTCATAAAGTCATTAGCTTCCATTTGCTCCAGTCTAATTCTGCAGCAATGATTGTCCTCATTGAGTTTTTGAGATTCTTTTTTCCATCAGGTAAATTTGGCTTCGTAAGGCATTTTTCTCCTCATTGGCTTTTTGGGCCTCCTTTGTCATTTGAGTCAGTCTATTTTTTAAGGCATTATTTTCCTCAGTCAGGCTGTTGACTCTCATTTCATAATTTTCTTGCATTGTTCTCATTTCTCTTCCAAATTTTTCCTCCACTTCTCTCATCTGCTTCTTAAGGTCCTCTATGGCCTGTAATCAGCTTGTATTTTCCTTTGAAGCTTTTGGTGCAGGAGTTCTGACTTCACTGTTTTCCTCCTGTTCCATGCTTTGCTCCTTTCTGTCCCCAAAATAGGAGTGTATTGTTGGAATCTTCTGTCTGCTTTGTTTCCTTTGCCTGCTCACTTTGCCACTCAATTACTTGACTTATGGGATTTTTGTCACAGTAGATCTCTGCCACCAGACAGGGGAGCTTTCGTCCCAAATGCTGGGGTTTTCTCAGCTGCCAGAGATATTTGATGGGTGCCCTCTCTGAGGTCTCCACATGCTCTGGCAAGCTGGACACACACCCCAGAACCTCTACTCTAGACTGCAATCCAGATCCAAGCAGGTTAAAGCAAGAGCCATTACCGCTCAGACTGGTGCTTGGTCCCCCTACACTATGCAGGCCAAGAGCTGAAGCTGCCATGTGGTGCTGGCTGGCTGTGCTGGCATCTCAGTGGCTTTACCCCCTGGGTGTAAAAGCCAAGCACTCCCACTTACTGGTCCCAAAGTCCAGACTGCACTGACCTTTCACTTTGTCCTTTGTGTCTATGTGTTGATAAATCTGGAAATGGCCACAGCTGCTGCTGATCTGGAGTCCCTCTGGCCAGAGGCTGGTCAGACCTGCCCTGGGGCTGAAGCCTCAGCATAGTGCTGGGCTTGGCTGTGCTGGATTCCTGCCGGCCTGCTAGGCTGTCCTCAGTGGGTGGTTAGCTTCTCTGTGTCATTTTGTGGGTTCTGCAGCTCCAAAGTTTGTGTAGAGTCTTCTTTTTACATGGATTGGGGAGGGTGGAACCCGGAGCTACGGGAACATCATGCTTCTCCTCTGCCATCTTGGCTCTGCCCCACCCTAGTCTATTTTTTAAGGTGTTATTTTCCTCAGTCAGGTTGTTGACTCTCTTTTCATGATTTTCTTGCATCATTCTCATTTATCTTCCAAATTTTTCTCCACTTCTCTTACTTGATTTTCAAAATCCTTCTTAAGCTCCTCCATGGCCAGTAACTAATTCATAGTTTTCTTGGAAGCTTTTGGTGCAGGAATTCTAACTTTGTTGTCTTCCTCCCATTCCATGTTTTCATCCTTTTTGTCCTCAAAAAAGCAATTCAAGGTTTGATTGCTGTGCTTGCTTTGCTTCCTTTGCTTGCTCATGTTGCCACTCAATTGCCTGACTTTTGATCTCTTTGTCACAGTAGAGCTCTGCTTCCAGAGAGGAGATCTTTGTCCCAAATCCTTGGGGTTTCCACAGATGCCAGAGCTATAATTTGAGTGCCCTCTCTGCAGCCCCCACAACTCTGGCCCACTGGCCACACATCCCAGGACCTCTACCCAAGACAGTGATCCAGATCCAAGCAGGTTATAGAAAGAGCAATTACCCTCTGAATGGTTGCTGGGTACCCCCATGATCTGTAGGTCAGGAGCTCTGAAACAGCTATGCTGAGGCAGCTGCAGGGCCGCCATGCCTCCATACCTTCTTGCCCCAGGGATAGGGGCCAGATCGTGCTCTGTCCCCCACAGTTTCAACAGAGTTCAGCACTGACTTTGTCTTTTGCATTTATGGGTTGATAATTCTGGAAACCACCACTGCTGCTGGTGATCCACTATCCCAAGGTCCACTTCAGCCTCTTCTGGTTGCGGCCACCTTGGGGATAAAACTGCAGGCTCACTTGGGGCTGGGCTCAGCCCCCAGAATGCTATGATGGACCCTTCCTGTGTACCTGCAGGGATGCCTTCACCAGGAGATTTGATACTCTGTGTCACTTTGTGGGTTCTGTAGCTCTAAAATTTCTTTAGAATGATATTTTATAGGTATTTGAGGTGGTTAAGGCGGGAGCTCACAAAGTTTTCCTGCTTCTTCGCCATCATCTTGGCTCTGTCCCAAAAGTATGCATATTTAAAATTTATGTTGCTCTTGGTTACAGTATCTCTCCATTTGGCATGAAGACCCGGTGTTTACTGCCTGTGGAGGGACTTTTTTAGCTTCCTTGTTGTGTCTCCATTGTGGTAACTGATTTACCTTTATCTGTTCTTTTTTTCCTTGCTCCATTGGTGACCATCAAATAGGTTAAATTGGCATTGCTATGCCTAATGTTGGCTTAACAACTTCTCATTTTTTTATCTAACTTGGTACTGATGTTCACATTTCTTGTAATATATCAATATTTTGTCTTTACATAGACAGCTCATTGAGAAATGATTTACACATTGGAAAATAGTTAGCTAGCAAGGATTAAGCTGAATTTGAATTTAGGCCTTATTGACTCCTGGTCTACAGCTCTATCCACTGTGCCACTGTATTATAATAATAAAAGTATACTCTCCGGACTCCGTCTGCTATGCTCTAGAAACCTCTTCACCCCAAAAGCTTCACTTTACCCCTAGATGTTTTGCATCCTCTGCATTTCTGGTTGGCTGTACCCTCTCAGAACATCAGTTTTAAGGAGGATTACCAGGGCAATCATATATTCATTTCTCTCCAGCCTGTACTCTGGACTGTAAGTTTTCTTTACCAAACTACAGGGTAAGGAAACTTTATCTGCTATGCTTTTTCTCCTCCAACTTTCATCATGTTTTTACATATTTCTCAATTTAAATGCAAACTTTTGCTGGCATTGCCTGTCTTTATTTATGCCAGTACTTGTATTCTCAGTGATTATCATGGTTCCTGACACATATAAGGGCTTAATAAATGCTTCTTCACTTTACTAGTGGTTTCCTTTTTTGGTATAACTAGACTCAGAAGAGGGAAATGTTACAGAAACTCTGCTACATGCTATATAATACTGCTTGTTTGAGTTTGATCAAGTCATTTTATTTTTCTTTATTTAAGTTTTCTAGTCTGGAAAATCAAAATGAGAATGTAAAAAAGAGGCAAGGAGTAGAAGAGAAGGGAGAACAAAACCACTGAGAGCACTCGGATCCTAAGAACAGGAGGAGAGAGAACTATGCATAGAAAAAGAAGAAGAGAAATTGTCAGACAGGAAGGTAAAGCAGAAGAGACCGATGCTATAGACTCTTCACTCATTACTCTCTGTGATGTTGGGCAAATAATTTCATTTCTTCAGGTCTTGTAATCTTCTTCAAAATGAGAGGGTTTCAGTACATGACTTCTGGTTTCTTTCAACTTTATAATCTATTTTTCTTTGATATACTAAAAATTGAGTTTCTAAAAAAATTAATCAACAATATTAAATACTATTAAAAGGTAAAGAAGTATAAGGAGAGAAAATGCTATAGTATTGGAGAAATGAAAAAATATATTAGTAGCCTAGGAGAAATAAGCTTTAGTAGAATTGTGAGCACAGAAAAAATAATTCAGGTGGTTGAAGTGAGGAAATAAATGTATTGAATGTTGACACCTCTTTTTTAAAAAAAAGTATAACAATCTACAAATGGGAAGATCTATGACAATAGAATGAGTGTGAGGTAGAATCAAAAGAAATCTCTTTTATTTTATTTTAAAGACAGGAGAGCTTTCATAAAATTTTAGACAAAGAGAAAAGATTGAGTTGGGAAGGAAAGATTGAAGGTAAGACAGACTGGAGAGAGGGAATATCAGTACAGCACAGTCCTAGATGACACACAAGGCCATAGAATTGATGGAACTTCTAATTTTGCCGAGGAGGAGGCAAAATCTTTTATTCTGTAATTTTTAAGGGTTGCAACAGAGGATATAAAATGACATTTAAGAAGTTTTGAGCTGTGGCATATGAGAGCTGATTGAAAATGACTTTAATGTTTTATTATAAGTAAATTAAGAGTCATGGTGATTTATTAAAAGGTCTCTTGCAATGTAGGTGGAGACTTGGTGAAAATGGACAGTTTGGAACAGCTCCAATGAAGAAATTGAATCAGTCAGAGATAAATAAAAATGTACTGTTAGAGATAAGGCCCTAGATAAACTTGAAAAGTGTGACTTTTTTTTTAGTTTTTATCATTAACATGATTTTTGTAACTCTCTCCAACAAAGGTTGAAATAAGAGACTAAGAATGGATAAAGCAAGTGATAGTAGTGATAACAGTGATAGAACTGGAGAATAGCATAATGGGAATCAGGGAAGAACATAGCACCATAGAATTAATGTCATAGAACAATATTTTCTTAAAATAGCTCAAGTGGTCAATACTCTAAAAGTAAGGAAGTGAAGTCAGACTGAGGGTGTTGAACTAAAAAACAAAATAATGCAGGGGAGGGATGAAGTGCCGGTTCAGAATGAATGAGATAATGATCATGATGACAAGAATAATACTATTTATATAGTGTTTATAGTGCAAAATCATTGACATGTTATCTCATTTTGTCCTTACCACAATCCTGTGTGTTTTGGTACTGTTATTGTCCCATTTTATAGAAGAGGAAAATGAGGTTAGGAGAGGTAAATTGAATTGTTCAGCATTGTACAAATAGTAAATTTCTGAGGTGAAATTTGAATTCACATATATCTGACTACAATTCAAGTGCTCTATTAACTATGCCACCTGTCTGCCTCTAGATAGTAGGAGAGGTACACAAGTACTGAGTGTACTCAAATAGGGGATATTTTGAGTTCAGAATTTTTGAGATGAGCTAGTTTAAAAGAGAATACTACAGTTTTTTCCATTCCTATGAGTAGAAAAGATAGAGCTTATGAGAGTTAAGAGAGTTAATGAACTAAAAAGTCAGAGTACTGGAAGGGCCCTCAATGTGAATGTAAAATGATGATGTCAAATGCTATTATGGATATGTACACCATGATCAAGGCACTCAAATCATTTGTAAAGGTGGGGCAGCATTCTGGGTTTCATTAGATAATAGTGACAATGCACTGGACATGGTAAGATTTTGTGATGCACTGAACATTAATGTAAGAGATATTGTTGAGTGATGGTGGCAGAGTAATGTCTACCTGACAGGAACATCTTGAATAAAGGAATATACAAGATGATGACTGTCAATGTTATGACCTTGAATATCTTTGCTTTTTAATGGGACATCATGCTTAGTGTCAAATATTTGATTTGAAAAGTTTAATCCACCCAAATCCTCTTTAAATAAATGGGCTTATGAATAAGGTAGTCATCCAACCACAAGATTTTCTGACAAATGGGGTGCCTTTAGCTTTTCAGAATTTAGTGACCTTCCCTGTGCTGATGAATTGTTGAAGCAGTACATAAATAAACTGAAGGGAGACTTTAGAATACTGCTTCAGCATCTAAGGATAGTACATTGTAGCATCCAGTGGAAGGATTCCAGATTGTGTAATAGGTGAATACCTATCTTGACTTCTTTGAGGTTGGATTTTCTTCCTAGACCATTTAAAAGCAGTGACCACAGACAGGGGCAAGTGCAAAGATGAAACAATTATTTGAATAACTAGACAGCAATTCTTTTTTTCTGGAAGTTTCTAGTGCCAGAGATATTTAAAATTACCTAAGTTTACTGGATACAATCTTATTTTAGCATGACAAAGTAATATCCTGCTATGATATTTTTCCATTGTTTCATTTTTTTTCTCCAAAGAAACCAGTGCTTGTGGAAGATGTGTGACATTATGAGAGAGAAAGGGGAAAAAAAGAAAATAATTAAAAAAAAACTTGTTAAGACATTTTTCAAGGTTTCAAATTTTAGCCTTGTGTTTGAGAGTGATAATTTATGTTCACTTTTTTTTTTTTCACAAAAATGTGCAAACTTTTTAATGTGTGTTTTCTCTAGACTGCTTTTAGGATTACTGGATACATAATGCCATGGCAGCAAGATAGTTATTTAAAAGAAATGAAAATTGTGCTTTTGTTAAAATTAAGTCACACTGAAGGTGAAATTAATTTCTTACCTCTTTTAAAGAGTTTTTATCCTTCAGACCAAGGATAACACCCAGAATTTATCTCGAAGATATGATCATTACCCAGGTTACTGAATTCAATATTGAATTTAGCTTCTTGGCATTGATAGTATATGGATTCAAAATCTCCCATTGATAATTACTACTTTGTGATCACAATCATGTCATGCTACCTTTCTTAGGTATAGGCAACTCTACCAGACAATAGGTGATAGACAAGTATAAAGCCAAGCATGAGCAACTTTCCAGAGGACTGCTGCTGTGAACAGCTTCAAGTTTCTGATTACATAGTATAGTGAACTCTTTATTTATTCAGCAGTAAATTAAGGCAAAACATTCACAGAAATAAAAATACAGCTTTCACAATGTTTTTCATAACAACTTATCACTAAAATGGCCCCATAGTTTTCACCAAAGTGGCCACATAGTTTTAAACAAAGTACTATCATTTTAGTAACTCAAGCATTTAGTAACTCAATCATTTAGTAAGTCCTTAATTCAATCATCCTTAAGGATGTTTGCCTCCTTAAGAGACACAAAGTACAAAGGTCAAAGTTCTTCACCCCTTGGTCAGAGTAAATCATAATCTTCTCAGTCAGCATCATGTATCCAAGAAGAGATCTTTTCATCCTGACCCGAGGCTGGCTCTCAGTTTCCATGGTTCCTCTTCCATAGTCCCAAATCCTGCATGAATCTATCTACCTGTCATCTGGGTCCCAAGGCAGGCAGCTCCCAGTTCCTTGTCCAGCTCCTTGTCTAGTACTTCATCCAGTTCCCATTCCGTATTGAAGCTCACAGTGTCCAGTCAAACTCAAGTCCTTCACAGTTCCTGTTTCTGGGAAGACAAAGCTTACCAGAATGAAAACAACATTCATACACATTGGTGGTACCCTTATTAATTCACTCTCTGCCTGTGAAATCAACGCAGACCCACCGCAAGGTCTGAGACCTCAACACAAATCATCAACATACAAATCAACACAGACCCACAAACAAGGTCCAAGAGTTCACCACAAATCATCAACATAGGAATCATCACAGACCCACAAATAAGGCCAAGAGGTCAACACAAATCATGAGTAAAGTCCCAGGACCTCCAAAACCCCCTTCCAGGACATTTGTAAACAGACAACCAGAAAATCCTCTTTCAGGGCTTCCAGTAAGTTCCCAGGGCTTCTGTAGAAAGTATCACAAACAAACATCAACACAGACAGAACAGAAAAACATAGAGTACTGGGATGCCATAAGTTTTCTCCTTGACCACAAGAGCTCCCTTATCAGTTCTTTTGTCTCTAGCCTGGGCCTCTCCTTATAGATGGTCTTTAGCTCCTCCCCTTCCTATTGCAGGAGTTCACAAATTGTGGGATTCACAAGTTCTGGATCTTCATACTTGATACAATCATGAACTGAAACAAATTTATGTGTTGAACTTATTTAACTACTTCCCTGTTAATTAAATAGCTGAAACAAGGTGTTAATTCAATAGTTAATTCAAGGTGTTAACTACTTCTTTGCTTGTCATTGCCACAAGTTTTGGTTTGTGTTGGTGAATCAAGTTCATATACCAATATCATCATAGGTCCTTCATATTAACATAACATGCAATAAAACTACCTAATATACAATAAAAAAGAATTGCTTCAGAAATTTTTTGAAATTGTTTCTGAAAAATAAACATCAAAAATATTTTTTAAAATATCTTTTAGAGAGAAATTTTCTAGAACTTTTAAAGGCAAAGATGTTAAACTATTCTAGCTTTTATTGAAAAGCATAATTTCTAGTAAATAAGTATTTAAGTGCTTAGTACATATTAAGCATTTTACTAAGGAATGGAGATTAAAAAAAAAAGTGGGTGGAGGGAGGAATTGCCTATCCTTTTAAGAGTATATATAAATAGCTAGATGTATATAAGATATATACAAAGTAGCAAAGGGAATCTAATAATTCTGCTATATTTTGCCCTACTCAGAATGCATCTGGTGTACTGTCTTCAATTTCAGATGCCCTCTGTCCATACAACCCATACGAGTGAACAACAGTGTTAAATGCTGCAGAGAGGTCAAGGAGAATGAGGCTATTAAGCTTCAGAAAGAAGTGGTAGAATCCCCGTGCTGTTGTAAAGACTCCAAGACTGTTTTCTAGCAATTATCCTCAGGGGACATGCTGTACCTAGCCAGAGACAGAAGGCTTGAGGCACTAGCACGCTATCCCAGGTCTTCTCCTTTACAATGTATCCTCCAAATGCAATGGGATTATCGTATTTTTTTTCTCTCTCTCTCTATAAGTTCCTTTATATGGTGCTATTCTCCCAGCATTTGAAGATTCCTGTGTTATCTCTCCAAATAGGATAAGATACCTTGAAAGCAGGGACTGTTATAATTTTCTGTATGCCTCCCAGAACTTGACAGTACATAAACATGCTGAAAATAACTCTTTACATGACCATTGACTACTCTAGGTCTCAGTATTTTCATCTGATAATGAATACATTGGATTAGATGATACCTAAATTCACTCCTAACTTCAGACTGTATTCTATGAACACAGGTAAAAGTTCTTATTCTGGTACCCATAGCAAAAAAGTGTTGGAATGGGTCTTTTTCAATAAAATAAAAGCTGGATTCTTTTCCTGCTTTATTTAAACCTGTAGTGAAAAATGCAAGCTAGAAACCTTGCTCTATAGTATCTCAAAAGGGAAAAGCCTATGCTATCCCCATTGTAAACATTCCCTTGCTTGTTTTTTTTTACCCCACCCCTACCCCACCAAGGGAGCAATTGGGATACCTAACTTCAAAGCAACAATTTCATAGAAAATATTCTGAAGTTAGTGCTTCCTGCCAACTTGATGAAAACAGCTATATTACTGATGAATACTAGTGCATTACATACTTCTTTTCAGAAGTCACTAAAAGAGCCAGAGCCTCTGTGGAGCAGAGAAGTCCTGGGAGAATTAATAGGAAAGTATAAAGGGAAATCTCACTGTAGAGAGAGTTTAACAACTGGAAATGAGATGTTGAAGAGATAATAGTGGCTTGTGTTGACATAGCATTTAACACACATGACATCATTTGAGCCTTAAAACTATCCTGTGAGCAAGGCTTTTTTTTTTTCCAGTTGAGAGAAATGAGGCTGTAAGAAGTTACATGATTTGCCCTTATTCACCCAGTTAGTGGATGAAGCTAGATTTGATTTTATGTTTTCAACTCCAAGTATAGTACTCAGTATACTAAATCAATATTAAAAGATTAAGATGATAACTCATGCTTGAGGGAAGAAGTAAGTTGATGAGGTTGGGGGAGGGGACTTCACTTATTTTCATTCTTTTTGCACTACAGTACTTTGGGTTGCCTTGTCCTAGTCCCCATACCTGTACTTTTTATGTTTGCTTTATCATCTAACATATTTCTTCTAAGAAGTAAGATTAAGGAAGGGAAGCAAGAAAAAAAAAAACAAGAGAGGAAGAGTGAGAGCATAATCTTGTCATTCAATTCAATAAGGATTTACCAAGTGCCTAAACTAAGGCTATAAAAGACAATAGAAATAAAGTTCATGCTTTTCAAGGAACACATTCCTTTGGCAGTAATGAAGCTCCTAAAATTATATCCATCCTTATTTCCAGCACCTCATCTCTGAATGTAAAGGCAGTATAGATCAAATCAGTTGGAAACCTGACTTACAGGTTTCAAAGATAAAATTACTTTTCTTTTCAAAGTTCTGAAAAAGAGCATTGCTTTCATTCCAAATGCCTCACCCCTGGATATAAGAATAATCTTGAGAAAAATCAGTCAGTAAATCTTCTAATAGGATTCAAAGAAAGTTGGGCTTTAGATTTCATCTAGTCCAGCTCTATAATTTTAGAGGTGAGGAAATTTCAGCTCAAAAAGGTTAAGACACTTGTCTGAGGCCACATAGGTATTAAATTGTGGAGCAAGGATTCAAACCCGGGTCTCCTGACTCCAAAAGCACTAAAATTTTATTACATCACACATTTTTCACTTCTCGGTAGTCTTTTTACTGTCCTGGAGAAGTAAAAATAAAATTAAGGAGCATGTGAATTCCTGCCTTCCAACCTGCAATTTTAGAGTATAAATGTTTAACTAAAGTTAAGTGGGGGCTTATGAGGAGGAGAAACATTATTCATGGTTGACATTCTTTTCAAGGAATTATGTCTTTAGATTGATTTAGCAGCTTCCTTCCTCTTACTGAATTCTTTTTGAAAGTGGACAGGGAACTATAACACTCTCCTTGTGGTTAGGAATATGTACATAATTTTGAGATGGGGGAAAATAGGGAGAAGATTGTCTTCTATTAGTATATGACAAAATACTTGTTTCTTTACTCTGAATCTTTATCCTAGCATGTCATAGCCCTAGAGAGGTTATTTGATCCATTAATCCACAAATTGAGAATATAGGGAATTGCATATGAAAGGCTGTTGGTTCAGAAAGTGCTGGCAATATTCACTGGTCAATGAGTCAGTAAAAATTTATCAAGTACCTACTATGTGCCAGACACTATAGTAAGGGCTGAAGTACAAAGATAGACAAAATATGGTCCTTGTCCTCAAGGAGTTCACAATCTAATTGGGGAGACATGCAAATTATGCCCAAACAAGTTATATACAGGATTAATAGGAAATGATCAACTGAGGGAAGACACTAGAAAAGAATGAATGGGAATGGCTTCCTCTAGAAGGTGGGATTTTAGTTGTGACTTAAAGGAAGTCAGAGATTAGGAGGGAGAGCATTCAAGTCATGGGATATAGTCAGCAAAAATGCCCAAAGTTGGGAGATGGAGTGGCATTCTCAAGTAATAGCAAGGAGGCCAATATCACTTAATCATATATATTTATATTTTTGGCAGGGCAAGGGATTATGAAGTGTAATAAGATTTGAAAGAGGGGTGCTAGCTAGTGGGGTACTAGGTTGTTAAGTTTATGTTCCCAGATCATGACACTTTGTCCTACATCAGAGGTGAGTGGAGAATTTTTATCATATAAATTAAAACTTGCAAAGAAATTTAATGCAGGAAAGGGGTTTTTGAATGGGGAAATAAGTTGAGTCTGGTGAGAAAACACATTAGGATTACCATGGAGAATCAGGTTCAGAAGTTAGGATTAAGGTATCCTGTATATCATCAGCCTAGATCCAACAAACATTATGACTGAAAGATTTCCAACTCATCATAGGGTAATAGGTACATCATTTAATTATTACCTAAAATGTATAACCAACTTTTGTAACTGAGTGGCGAATTTACTTCAGAAAACCAATAGCATAGAGTGGAATGAGTAATGGACAAGGAAAAATTTCTATTCCTTTGTATTCAGTTAAACTTTTAAGTGCCTACTTTATGTAATACATGACACTAAGTGTTAGAAGACATATTAAAGTTTAGATTGGACACAATCCTTTCTCTGATGGCGTTTTGTATATGGGAGGAGGATTATGCTACATATAGGGAACTATAGTATGCAGACATACTTTCACAATTACACATTAAAAAAGTAATCAACAACCACAACATAAAAATCCAGGAGCTGTATTTTTTGAGAGCACCAAGAAGGTAAAATATACAATTTCAAGGTTAGAGCAAGAGAGAGAAAGCCTAGGAGACAAAGCTTTGGAAGTCATAAAAGGAAATATTCATTGAAGTAGCTCTTAGGAAAGGGTTTCAAGCTGTAGGTGTCTCAATCAAGTGTTATGTTTGTCTTTTGTTGGTGAAAAGGACCATGACAGGGAAATGCTGATATGACTTGCAGTTAACTTTGAATAAGGGAGGGCTGTGCAAGGCCACCAGCCTCACTTTATCCTCCAGAGCCATCTGCGTTCTGTGGCAAGATATTCATCAGGATGACTAAAGATAGAACAGGATGCAAAATAAGACACTGGACCTTTTAGACTAAGGTCTTTTCAGCTTCTTACTTTGAGTGAGGTAACACCTATTCAGTGAAGAGGCTTTTGTAACAAGGCAGTCAAGGGATGGGCCCTTTAATTAAAAAAAAAAAACAAAACTGGAAGGTGAAGACCCTGAGGTTTCTGACCAAAAGAAAACAGTTACTGTTGACTTTCATTCTGAGCCAGGAGAGTCCAAAATATAGCCATTAAGTGGTCCTCAGGCAGGGAACCTGTTGTTTTCAATCTATGAGCTCCAGAGTGAAATGGGTTTAAGATTTGGTCTTTGAGCGGATGAAGGAAGGAAGGGAGGGAGGAAGGAAGGAAAGAAGGCCAAGTATGAAGATGGTGAAAGCAAAGCATTTGCCATGCAATATGAAGGTGGAGATGTGCCTTTAACAGACCTTTTACTCCTCCATAGAAAACTAACATCAAGAAGCAGGTTTTAACATGGTTGAAACTTTTCCCTTTCCTGTCCAATTGAAACTTCTTCAGCTGGTGGAATCATTGAATCAAGACAGAATTGGATCATTTAAATCGATAGCAGGGCTTTGAAATTGTGGGTTCGGTAACAATAATCGAGGGGAGGGACATTCAGAAGAGTAAGGTCTAATTCTCTTCACAATTTCTTAAAATATCGTCTCTGTGGGTTAACATGGCACCAGACACATAGGTGAACACTGTCATAATTCTTCATAATTTGAAAGGAGTTAACTCTACAAATGATAAATCAGTGAGCTTTGATTTTGATTCCTATTGAAACTCTATATTATATTAGTTAGGAGGGATTTGTGAGTAATTAGAAAGAGATCCATAATGGTATCATCAAGAACAGGTGCCTAGACTAGCCAAGTTTCCTCTGTTCGTTACATAAATAGAATAGCCTCATGGGAATGCTATCGAAAGTTTAGCCACATTTCAAATAAACTTCCATCCATCTCATAAATGTTATCATCATCGTTATCACAAGATATGAATTTGGGTTTATGGCTAACATGTGATATAACATTCTATATCAAAAAAATCTTAATAGGATAGAATGATGACTTTAATCTAATAAGGTGAAAATTAATAATGATAAATTTAAAGTCTTCTGTTAAGAGTTAATAAAAACACACCTCTACAACTACAGAATTGGGGGAAGCAACCTGGAGAATCATTTGTATAACTTGAAAGATCAGTGTAAATTCAGTGTTATATAGCAGAAAAAAAAAATTAAGAAAAATTGTAGGCTTCATAACACCTGACATGGTATTTAGAGCAAAGGAAGTGATCATTCTGTTGTATATATCTAGGACATCATGTTCATTAATTGGTGTCACATATTTATTTGTTTAATATTTAAATAATATTTCCCCAATTACATGTGAAAACAACTTTGAACACTTTTTTTTAAGTTTTAAGTTCCAAATTCTATCTGTCCCTCACCTTCTACCTTCCCTAAGACAGTAAGGAAGTTGGTATAAGTAACACATGTGCAATCATGAAAAACATTTCCATATGGGTCATTTTATGCAAGAAAGTTCCAAAAAGGAAGGAAGTGAAGGAGAGTGAGTGAGGGAGGGAGACAGAAATGTAGGGAGGGAGATGGAGAGAGATATATTTAGTCTATATTCAGACAGCATCAGTTCTTTCTCTGGAGGTGGATAGCACTTTTTTCATGATGAGTCTTTTGGGATTTTCTTCGATCACTTTATTGAGATTAGCCAAGTCATTCACAGTCATTTATTATACAATATTGTTGTTATTTTGTACAATATTCTTCTGGTTGTGCTCACTTCACTTTGTATCAGTTCATGTAAATCTAGGTTTTTCTCAAATCATCCAGTTTATTCCCTACACCTCAATAATACGCTATTACAACTATATACCACAACTTGTTTAGCCGTTCCCCAATAGAAAGGCATGCCCTCAATTTCCAATTCTTACTACCACCAAAAAAATGTATATATTTGTATAAATCGGTCCTTTTCCATTTTTTATATTGGTACTACTTTTTAAGAAGGATGTTAAGAAACTAGAATGGACTTAGAGAAGAACAATCAGGAGATGAACAAAGGTGCTATATGATAATTGTTTGTGAGAAATAAGGATGGTCAAGTTAGGAAAGAGTTGAATTTGGCACAAGGGTTAATAGCTTGCAAGAACTGGAGGATATTCCCAAACAAGGCAGTCCCAGGCACCATGGCACAGAGTGAGAGAGCAGATGAAGCATGATGGCAAAGTCTATAAAGCCAGAAGCAGCTTGGAGGGGAATAAGTGAAATGGCAGTTAAATAGAAGCATGGCTAATAAATACTCCTTGGAAAAACAAAGAATGGAATTGGAAGAGTAGGTTTTATGATGTACTCAAAAGTTATAAGAAATATTTTATGGTCATTTGATATGCATGTATTTCAGTACTTATGATAAATATTGCAAAAATTATAACCATTACACCTAACTCACCGGCATCAATTACTGACAATGAAATGACAGAGAAATACTATAAAGTGTTTTTTATTAGTACAAGATCTGGAATTTGAGAATACTTAAAAAATCAACTTGTCTTAATTGAGAGAATTTTGTTTTAATCTTTAAGGGAAAGAAAATAGAGATAGGATAATAATCATTTCATAGTAAACTTATAGAAGAACTTTTGTGTCATTTGACACACCTAGTTCTTCTAGTGTTGAGATTCTCCAAATCAAATAACATAGACTCTGATATGTGGGAAAACAAGGGTGTAAAGAAATATATGGGAAAGTATGTTTTAGGAGATAGAAATGAAAAAAGTCCAAAAGTTTGTAGATAACCCAGTGGTCTCATGATTCCATATCACAAACACAGTCTTTTAAAAAAAATGGATAGGAAATAACTTATCCTTGAGTCTATCAGCAGTTGATTTATCAGAGTTAAGATCATAATAAGAAGAAAGAATAATATAGAGAAAAGAGATAAAAACATGTAATCATGAGGATTTAACTCTGAAAATTTTAAACAAGCTATAAAATGAAGGGGAATGGATAACAGAAATGAAATTGATATTGATTATTATAATTTCATCCAGAAATTACAGCAGCATGAATTAATTGCTACAATAGAAGAGGGAAGAAAGCACTGTAGTCAGAAAACATTTGACATACGTGCCAACTGGAGAGAGAGAGCCATCAAAGGCAACACAGAATATAAATTTGTCTGTAAAATCCTAGATGAAATAATGGTAGATGGTTATGATCAGTATCATCCCATAAAATAGAGAGAAACAGTGGGGAAAAAACAGTTTAAGGAAAGTTTGGAAAGATACTGAACTAAGCAAAATCATTCCAAAGGCATTCAACAAGGAAAGTAGAAAGATGATTACAAATAGCATAAGAGTGTAAAAGATTTGCATCCCCCCATTCAAAAAAGTTTTACCCCCATCAATGATAGTAGAGTTGTAACTCTTGGACCCTATTATCCCGATCCTTAAGATTCTTACAGAGAAATGGAAATGACAATACAGAGAAGAAAGGCAGGAAAAGCAGCCAGATTTAATCAAGTAGAGAGGAGATTCATGCTGGAGGCAAAAAATCATGAAGACATTGACAGACCAATATACAAGTTTTCTAAAAGAAAGTAAGATGCTAAAGGCACATAAACATCCTTAGACTTTATATGAACAAAATGCAATAAAGAATGTATCAACAACTAAAATCCTACATGACAGAAAGTCTTCTCTCTATTCAACATCTTTTAAGGCTCATCTATGAACAAATTGAGGTAATCCTTAATAAAAAATATTAATTGAGCTTCATAAACAATGTTCACTGTTAGAACCATACATTTACTACATCACAACTAGCTGAAAGATGAAGAAAATATAAAATCCCATTTTATTTAATATTTATTAGTTATGAGAAAAATGATTCAGTAGAACAAAATAGCTTTACAGACTTTTACTTTAAGTTGTCTACAATTCAAGTAAGTTAATTCAGGATTATTTTGAAAATGTAACAAGAGAAAAAACTCTGTTCAATGACCCCTCTGTAAATAAGCACTTCAAGAGAAGTGTAAAATGAAGATATGTATGCTCACCACAAATACTCAACATGGATGTGTGTGTGTGTGTGTGTGTGTGTGTGTAACTAAGACAGAACAAAGGCAAAAACTTGTCTAAGCTCTCCCAAATTCCAAACAATATTAAAATAACACCTCATTAGGAATTCTGGAATGACAGAAATTCCAAAAGTACAGGCTGAAGCAATTTTCCAAACCAAGACTACTTAGAAGGTCAGTAGAAAAGATCTGTCTGTCTGGTATGAGTGTGGAACTCAGTGCAACAGAGGCTGTGCCAGTAAAAACCTCCACCCAGGTAAGTCAGCAGCAGGCCTTGGGGACTATGTGCATCTTGTATTTAGCTTCTAGGTCATGATCCTAGGGCAAGAAGAAGCACTAGCATGGGATCCTGATTACAATTTCCATGGAAAATAATGGTTGTGTTACTCACAGACCAGACAGAGCACAGGCCAGAAGAGCAGTGACCACATCTCTCCTCGAATCATGACACCTTGGAAGAACTAAATATTTATAGACCTACAGAACTAACTTTGAAAACAGAAACCATCTGAAGTTTGGGACACTGCCCTCTTCACCCTTGTAGCATATCCCCACTTGAGCACAGAGTTGAGTGAATAAATAGACTGGAAGATGAGGAAATGAGAAAAAAAAAAAGAGAGCTTGACCATTGAAAGTCACATAAGTGATAGGGAAGATCAAAATATAAACTTGGAAAAAGACATGGAAATTAAAGAAGCTACAGAACTTCAAAAATAATTCCTAGAAGAGCTCAAAAAGTATTTTAAGAGCAAATAAGAGAAATAGAGAAAAAAATGGAAAAGTAAGAGTGATACAAGAAAATGATGATAAAAAAGTCAATAACTTGGTAAAGGTGACACACACACATAAACTGAAGAAAATAACAACTCAAAAAAACAGAATAAATCAAATTGTAAAAGAAGAACAAAAATATGAGAGGAGAAGAAGTCATTAAAAAGCAGACTTGGGGAAATAGAAAACTACATACAAAAATTCACTAAAGAAAAGAACTCCTTAAAAATCAAATTGGCCAAATGGAAAAGGATATACAAGAAGTCATTGAAGAAAATAATTCCTTTAAAAGTAGAATTGGGCAAGTGGAAGGTAAAATAAGACAGAGACAGAGAGAGAGAGAGAGAAAGAGAGAGAGACAGAGAGGGGGGGGGGATGCAGGAAAGAGAGAATGAGTGAATATGAATGGGATGAAGGGAAATCCACAATGACATACAAACCAATGCAACCAAAATTAAAAGGAAAGCAGAACGCTCTGTGTGTGTGTGTGTGTGTGTGTGTGTGGGTGGGTGGGTGGGGGGGTTACAGTAGTTTTCCCTTATACAGGTCTCATTTCTCAAATATATAGACAACTGAATCAAATTTATAAAAATAAGACCCATCCACCTATTGATAAATAGTCAAAGGATATGAACAGTTTTAAAAGTTGTCAGAGCTGTCTTTAGTCTTATGAAAAAATATGTTCTAAATCATTATTGATTAAAGAAATATAAATTAAAACAACTCTGAGGTACTACCTCATCTATCAGGTTGACTAATATGTCATAAAAGGAAAAGAATAAATGTTGGCAGGGATGTGGGAAACTAATGCACTGTTGGTGGAGTTGTAAACTAATCCAACCATGCTGAAGAGCAATTTGAAGTTATACCCAAAGGACTATAAGATAGTGCATATTCTTTGATCCAGAGTACCACTACTAGGTCTCTATCCCAAAAAAGATTTTCTTAAGAAAGGAACTTTATGTACAAATAATATCTGAACATTTCTTTTTTTGTGGTGGTAAAGGATTGGAAATTGAGGGCCTGTCCATCAATTGGGAAATGCCTTAACAATTTCCAGGCAAGACTTACATGAACTGATATGAAGTGAAGTGAGCAGAACTAGGAGAACATTGTTCATAATAACCAAAATATTATATAGTCCTCTGTGAATTATTTATTCTCAGCAATACAATGATCTAAGACAATTCTGAAGGATTTATGATAAAAAAAAAAAGCTCTCTGCCTCCTGAGAAAAACTGATGGATTCTAAATTTAGTTGAAAGAATACTTTTTAAAAACCTGTTATTGTTCCCCCCCTCCAGCTTTTGGCCTGTGTTTTCTTTTGCTACATGACTTATACCGTGTTTCCCCGATAATAAGACACTGTCTTATTTTTTTTTTTTTTGACAGAAAAACACCAGAGGGCTTACTTTCAGGGGAGGGCTTATTTTAATGAACATTGACAGCAATTTTAATAAACAGGTAAATGTGAACAAAAAAAATGTACCTTTATTCAATAATGATCATGTCATCTTCTTCAACAACATCGTCATAAGTGTCCTGAATTCCGTCCTGGATGTCTTGCGCCTCCATTTCCTTCAGAAGAAGTGGACCCAATCTGTCATGTCCAGCAATATATCTCTCTTTAAATGAATATGTCTTGTCCAGGTAACCTGCTTGTAGTGCCTTGGTGACACAGCTGTCAGTAATTTTATCCCATGACTTCACCCAAGTCACGACTTCTTGCAGACAGGGCTTCACAAAGTTTCCACGCTGATTTCTTTCCATTCTATTTTCAATGTAGTCATTGACTTCCATGCACAAATGGTCCTTGTATGGCTTCTTTATTGCAATATCAAGGGTCTGGAGATAGGCAGTCATTCCTACAGGAATCATTACTTGATCTATTCTTCTCTCTGCAAGGAAGTTCTTCATTTCTTTAGCGCAGTGAGTGCTGGCTGAATCCCAGACTATCAGACCTCTTTGGTTACCTCGCATAACAAGTGGCAGCATTAAATCAACCCACTTTCTTATAACGGCTTGTGTACACCAGGCTTTTTCTGTTTCAAGAACGTAAATGCCAGATACACGTTCAATCTTATCTTTCTTGCCCTTACTGATGATTAGAGGTGTGGCTTTCTTTCCATCCAAATGAATTGCCAAAACACAGGTGACCCGTGCACTTTCATAGCCAGTGGTGGGAATGTAGGTTGACGTTGCACCCCTGTGATGAATTGTTGTTTGAGATCCTTGTCCCATAAACACTACAGTTTCATCCATAGCAATCATATTGCAGGTTTGGTACTTGGAAATGTCGATCCTATCAATAAAGGACTTGAATGCAAGTGCACGTTTAATAACTTCAGCATCTTCCAGCTTAAACAGTGTTGTTGATCTTCTTAGGGACAGTTCATACCATGTAAGGAAACTGTCCAACCAGTGTTGTGATGCTTTGAATCCTTCTGAGACCATTTCAAACTCTGGTGCCATTGAAAGAGCAAATGCTTGAATATCAGCCCTGCGCACAACCAAGGCCTTTGCTCTCCTGTCAGCAATCCATTCACCAATGAGGATCTCCAAGTCAGAATATAAGGGCTGCCCACCTGATCCAGACCTGCGCTTTTTCCCTTTTCCCTCATCCACCTGTTGACTGAGGTTATTATAATCTGCTCTCCATTTTCTGACCATTCGAAGATCCAAAAGTTTTTCTTTACAGAAAACTGCATGATTCTTGCCATGTGACTCCTCTACAATTGCTTTCTTATACTCAACAGTATAGCTCTTCCTTTTTGTACTCATGTCTGGGGATCAAAACAGACAGAATAATAAAATTATGACCATCAGTCCTTCTTTTCACTCCATCATGCCCCCTGAGTTCTTCTTTTTTCCTCCGTCATGCCCTTTTTATCCTCCATCATGCCCCCTCACTCCCGCTTACATATCAGGTTTTTATGTTGTCCTGCCTCAGCTCTCCTCCGCGGCACTGCTCTCAATGGCGCCAGCAAGCAAATCACTGGGGAAGAACAGGATGACGCGCTCACTGCTGCAGCTTTGATTGGATGCAGCTCGGAGAGAGGCGTGCGTTTCACGGGGGAAGGGGGGGGGGATGGTGCATACAGAGGGTACCGTAATGTAGTGTGTAGCACAGGGGATCACCTTCACTACAGTAGCAATCTCAATAGGGCTTATTTTCGGGGGAGGGCTTATTTTAGAGGAATCTTACACAGTAAGCGGAGGGCTTATTTTTGAGATAGGTCTTATTATTGGGGAAACACAGTATGCAAACATGTTTTGTGTTACTACTTCCTTTATCAATGAAGGGACATATTAGAAAAAGAGATAGTTTGGAAACCAAACTTATTTTTTAAAAAAAGAATGCTAAAATTATTTCTGTGAATATTTGAAAAAATATATATTTTTTAAAATATCCAACACTAGGTAGAGTCCAGGTCGAGGAGGATTTGGTTTCATTGGTGAAGTAAACAAGATTCTTCTGTTTGTACAAGACATTGTTGATTGTATCAACTCCCAAGACATGTCATAGCCTTCTGGAAGAGGACTGTAATAACTTAAAGGGTTTGGTTTATCAATTTACAAAGGAAAAGACAACTCTAAAAAAATGTTTCAAGATATTAATCTTAATGGACAGCTAAAGCTTGTCTGGGACATATAGTGTGTAGATGGAAAGAATTAGATCTGGAGTTAAAATCAAGGGGCAGAACAGGATAAATCTCTTTAATTTGCAAGAGCAGCTTTAGTAAGCCCAAGTTTACCATAAGAGTAAAGACTCATCTTTTCAATACAAGATTTTCCTTGTGTTACTGTTTATCAGCATGTGGGACATTATTGCCTCTGAAGAAATGAAGATAAGTATCATAGGAAGGGCAATGGGATGAACCATTGTGGATAATAATAGCATGCAAAATATAACCACCCGTGTGCTCCACAGAATGGGAACGATATCATCAAGGCATTGTATGATAGAACAATAAGATAAACTGATGATGCGATGAGAGCAGGGGATGATTAGGAGACTTAACTGGCACCCTCATGATGTCAGAAGAAAGTGTGCAAGACCTATAGGATAGTGTGCGGAAACTCTTTGTGGACAATTTTCTGGGAGCCATGATTGATAGTCTCACGGGTAGTTATTGATTAGTTTTTCTCTATTTCACTTGATTTGTCTGTATCACTAATTCTAGAATCAGTGAGATCAGAGGTTCATTTTAGTGCCGAGTAACAGTGCTTTCCAGAAGTGGAGTTAGCTATCTTAGGAAGTACTAGGTCCATTATTGTTGAAGGGTCTTCAAGAAGATGCTGCTATTTAGGTAATGACTACACTGTATATATAACCTCAGAGGTACTTTCCATTTCTCAAATTCTGCAATTTCTTGCAAATATTGTGACTTCTGTAACTTTGCATCATTTCTCATTATTTCATACCTTTTTTGTGATTAACAAAACAATCTTGGTTGTTCTTGCTCTAGGTTTGTTTTTTTGTGCACATGCCAGTTTGTGTGTGTGCGAATGTATATGTTATGTATATGTTAAAATGCCTGAAGTAGGGCTATGCCTTTATTTGAATAAGAATAGAGAATAAATAAAAATAGCCTTTCTTGTCTTCTCCACCACAGGCAAAATTGAATGGCTTGAAAGGAAGTTCAGAAGGAGATTGTTCAGGAATTTTGGCAACAAGAAATCAGTAGGTAAAACCAGTAGGTCAAAAGTATATGCTTATTAGTAGAACCAAAGTGAGATTCAGATTTGCAGCAGGCCTCTGACAATTGGTACCCTCTTAGAGCTTTTTAGTTTTTTGTTTCTTTTGTTACCCTTCCTTTTATGGGAATCCAAGTACAAATAGGACCACAATTTTCTTGCCAGCAGGAGCCATTATTATATTGCTTTCGGTCTAAAGCTTTCAATCCCTCTGGGACTCACAGAGGACACATCTCATTATAATATTGATGAGTAAACAAGGGATTTAATTACACTAAGACAATGTCCTCTCAATCTCCCAGTTTGGGGGCAAATCCTTTAACTGGGAGTTGGCAAAAACGTCTGGGTTAACCTATGAAGGACAAGACACTAATAATTATGCCAAAGATTAGAATCCCCTAAAGCTGTAGACATAGATGAGATTGATTATTGCAGTCCACCTCTGTCCGTGTAGCCCCATTCACAAAGAATTCAAATGGCCAAATGCTGACAACAGTACCTCAGGAGAGAGGCCTATCTGTTCAACTGTCCACATTATTGAGTCCAGCACATGTAGCTGTGGCAAAGACAGAGGATGATTCCACTCGAATTTAATTTGAAATAAGGCTTGACAATGGCATATTACAGTACAAAATTATCAGATATTGAATTACAAAATGTTAATGTTACAAAGGACCTTAGAGGTATTGTGTTTAAATATCTTTATGTGATAGATGAGTAAATAAGGGCTTAGAGAGATTAGTTGACTTGGCTATAGTCACACAACTGTATGAGACTCTGGTCCTGTTTCTTCCTGTCTAGTATTCTTTTCACCATGATATAACGTAGTTCTCATTCAAAGAGGGAAGTCCCTGAATCCCAGTTTAGATCTTAACGTGTGGTGTATAGACCCCACAAGTAGCAATCATGCCTGAGTCATTTTAGTTTAAATTGGTCTCTCAGGAATGATAAGAAAAAAAAAAGGAATCCCCAAACATTGTATGTTTATTATACAATTAAAGGGAAATGAGTAAGGCATGTCCCATGTGACTAATAATCAGAGTTTTTGTGCCTAGCTAATTCAAACATGCATAATCTCTAAAAAGTTGGTTATTTTTATAATGCTTGTGGGTTTCATATTAAAACCAACAGATATTCACCTTTTTCTTTTTATACAGAAAAGGGCCTCATATAGGGAAAGTGTTGGCTTCTGCTAGTATTCAAGAGTATTTTGAAATACTTTAAAAAAATACTGTGTTCTGTAATATCATAAAAACCACCAATTGGAGTATTTTATCTGGTTGTGGGGAGGGGTGAGTCAAATATCCTGAGACCTTATAAGTTTGGTGAATAGGGAAAGCTTGTAAAGTAAGTGGAAGAAAAACTAGGATGCTAAAATCATCTTAAACTATTTGATTGTGAATAAAAAATCATGGAGATATTCTCATTGCAAATGAGTCCTTAAGCACTTTCCTTCTAATAGTCTAGGGAAGCTCTCTCAACTCAAAAACTGTCTTTTCTAATTCAATTTTAATTCAAATGTAGGACCAGCTCCAAAACCACCTTTTCCCTCAAAAAACCCTATCTAAAAGCAATTCCTTTCATCTTTGCTTCCTGGCCTAGTTGCTTATCTTATCCTATATCAATAGCTGTCTCTCAAACTAGAGTGAAAACTTTTGAGGGAAAAGATGAGGTCTAGTTAATTTTTTCCCCCATTTCTCTCCTGATTTCCAGCATACTGTTTCTTACAGTGATAATAACAATAGTAGTTAACATTTATATACTACTTATGTGCTAGTTAAATCCTTTACAATTAGTATCTCATTTGATCATCACAACAACCCATAAGAAGGTCAGTATTGTTATTATCCTCGTTTTACATTAAGAGGAAACTGAGGCAAACAGAGGTTAAGTGACTTTCCTAGAATCCCACATTTAGCAAGTGTCTGAGCTCAGATTTGGACTTGAGTCTTCCTGACTTGGTACTCTTTCTATTATACTGCTTAGCTGTGTAGGCTCTCACACTTTGGTTCATGGATTAGGAGGCAGCAGAACATGAAATTGGAGTAAAAGGTCCACATTTAGAATCTCAGCTTTGTGACTATTTATTTGTATGACAATCGTCAAGATACATAACCATTATTGAGTCTCTGTTTTATAAAATGATAAGATTGAATCTGATAACCTCAAGGGTTCCTTATAGCTATTAATCTATGATTTTGTGACTGAGTACACGGGATACTAATTTCCTTCACAAACACCCATTTAGACAAACATATTTCCTCATGTTTTAATAAGAAAACTTGATAGCCATACATATACTGAATTGAGAAGAAACAGAATTCTGTCCAGAAGAGAAACTCATTGACTAAGGAAAATTGGGAATAGGGGTCCAACTGCTGACGATAACATATCATTATTCTAAAATCAAGCTTTTTACTGCCTCCCCTATTCCCCAATCTATTAGTTGTTAATATTTGTCAGTTCTCCCTTGAAAATATTTCCTCAGCCTGGGGGTGGCTAGGTGGCACAGTGAATAGAGAACCTGCCCTGGAGAGAGGAGGACCTGAGTTCAAATCCAGCCTCAGACACTTAAAACAAAAACTAGCCATGTAACCTGGGGCAAATCACTTAACCCCAATTGCCCTCCAAAAAGGAAAAAAAAAAAAGAAAATCTTTCCTCCATATATTCCCTTCTCTCCACCTCTGCAACTACTACCAAAATTCATAAAGTCATTCTCTTGTCTGGATTACTGAAATTATGTGCTAATATGTTGTATCAGCAATGCCATATTCACAATGCCTATAGAGATTACAAATATGCTGATATAATTATCCATCACAAAATACATCAGGTTTGCCATTTGGGGAAATAAACTAGAAAATTTATTAAGATACCAAAAGACTGAGTCCCAAAACCAGAAAGTGAAAGCCATCAGAGTAGTTATGACATTGGCACAGGTAGATAAAGTAGAAAGCACCCACATTTTCAAGCCTTTCAAACAGAACAGGCTACCTCAGGCAAAGGTCCTCCTCTCCCCACTCACAGCAACCACCCAGCGTCCTGGAAGAGCGCTCCCAGCAGCTC
>NW_027185777.1:32825301-32865704 GCF_028583685.1 Petaurus breviceps papuanus | reverse complement strand
CTTTCTCTTGCTCTGCTATGTCAGCACGTCCATGGGGCATGGGAGATCTTTAAATCCCATAACCCTTACATATGTCTCCCTCCATCCTCTATCCACTCCAAAGCATGTCCCCTAAAGCTGCCAAAATGAAATTCCCATAACCCAGGTTTAATCATATCGCTCTTAAGCTACAGAACCCAGAAAATGACACAGAGAAGCTAACCTCATGCTAAGGACAGTCTGGCAGACCGGCAGTAAGGGGCCAGCACAGCACTCTGGGAGCTGACCCCAGCCCCAATCAAGCTGGAGGTTTTAGTCTCTGGGTGAGCCTGACAAGCTGCCAACTGGAGGGACTTCAGATCACCTGCAGCTGTGGCAGTTTCCAGAATTATCAACACATAGATGCTAAGGACAAAGTGAGAGGTCAATGCAGTGTGGACTTTGGGATCCAGTAGTTTGGGAGTGTGGTCAGCCTTTTCCCCCAGGGTAAAAAGTTGTTGAGGCACCATGACTGGGCAGGTGCCCCCATATGGCAGCTTCAGCTCCTGGCCTACAGATTGGAGGGGGACCAAGTGACCAGTCTGAGGGAACTGCTCTTGCTTTACCCATTTGGATGTGGATTGCCATCTAGGATGGAGGCCCTGGGTTCTGTGACCAGCTTGCCAGAGCATGTGGAGACTTCAGAGAGGGCATCCAACTAATATCTTTGGCATCTGAGAAAACCTCAGTGTTTGCGACTAAGCTCCCCTGTCTGGTAGCAGAGTCCTACTGTGGCTAAAAGCCCAAAAGTCAAGTAATTGAGTGACAAAATGAGTAATGAAGGAAGCAAATTAAACAGCTCAGGAATCCAACATTAGACTCCTATTTTGGGGAAAAAAAGGATCAAAGCATGGAACCAGAGGAAGACAGTGAAGTCAGAACTCCTGTACCAAAAGTTTCCAAAAAATGTATGAGCTGGTTATAGGCAGTAGAGGACCTTAAGAAGGATTCTGAAAACCAAAAATGAAAAGTGGAGGAATAATTGGCAAGAGAAATGAGAATGATGCAAGAAAATTATGAAATGAGAGTCAACAACCTGACTGAAGAAAAAAACACCTTAAAAATAGAATAACTCAAATGGCAAAAGAGTCTCAAAAAGCCAATGAGGAAAAGAATGCCTTAAAAAAAACCAAATTTGCCAGATGGAAAAACAATCTCAGAAGCTCACTGAAGATAATGATTCCTTCAAAATTGGATTGGAGCAAATGGAAGCTAGTGACTTGATGATAAATCAAGATACTATTAAACAGATCCAAACAATTGAAAAAAGAGAAGGCAATGTGAAATATCTCATTGGGAAAACCACTGACCTGGAAAATAGATCCAGGAGAGATATTATTAATTATTATTGGATTAAATTAAAAATTATTGGACTACCTGAAAGCCATGATCAAAAAAGAACCTAGAAATCAACCTTCAAGAAATTCTCAAGGATAATTGCTCTGATGATTTAAAACCAGAAGGCTTAACACAGGTTTAAAGAATCCACCAATCACCTCCTGAAAAAGATCCCAAAAAGAAAACTCCTAGGAATATTATAGCCACATTCTGGAATTCCCAGATCAAGGAGAAAATATTACAGCAGCCAGGAAGAAACAATTTCAATATTGTAGAAACACAGTCAGGATAAGACAGGATCTGGAAAGTTCTATACTGAGGGATCAAAGGGCTTAGAATATGATATTCCAGAGGTCAAAGGAGTTGGGATTAAAACCAAGAATCACCTACCCAGAAAAACTGAGTATCATGGTTCAGGGGAAAAATATGGTCCTTCAGTGAAATAGAGTACTTTCAAGCATTCTTGATGAAAAAAAAAACAGAATTGAATAGAAAATTTGATATTCAGATACAAGAAGCATGAGAAGGTAAACAGGGAAAAGAAATCATAAGGAATGTATCTAAGTTGAACTATTTACATCCCTACATGGCAAAATAATAATTGTAACTGATGAAACTTTTCTCAGTATGAGAATAGTTGATGGGAATAGAAATCTATGTGTATGAATATACATATATATGTATATACATACACATATATACATACACACATACATATATTTCTATATAGGAGAGTGTATGGGTGTATGAATACATATATGTATAGGTATACATAGATAGAGGGCACAGGACCAATTTAATAGGAAGGGATGATGCTTAAAAGGTGAAATTAAGAGGTGAGAGAGGAATATAATAAGAGGAGATGGGAGAGATAGAATGAGGTAAACTATCTCATATAGAAGAGGCAAGGGAAAATGGTTACAATGGAGGGGAAAAAATAGGAAAGCAAAAGGGAATGGGTCAACCTTATTCTCATTTAATTTGGCTTAGGGAGGGAATGACATACACACTAAATAGGGTATCTCACCCTACAGGAGAGGAGGGGGGAAGAGGATGATGGAAGAGAGGACAATTTGAGGGAAGGGAAGTTAGAAGTACCCACTTTTGAAAAGGGACTAGATCAAAGTAGAGAATAGAAAAATGGGGAGTAGGATAGGAGGGAGGGAAATATAGTCAGTCTTTTACAATATATCCACTATGGAAATGTTTTGCATAGCTACACATGTACAACTTATATTGACTTCCTTATAAGATATACAAGCACTGTGGTATAGAGATCCACCTGCCCTACTGGAAAGTTGGAGGGGGTATTGGAGAAGATATGGGAGAGAACAGGTTGGAAAGGGGGATATCCAGTGAGATCGCTATTTTCTGGTTTTAGGGGAGAAAAATGGGGAGAAAACTTGTAACTCACATCTTCTGGAAATGAATAATGTAAACTAGATGTTAATAAAGTATTTTATTAAAAAATATTTTTAAAAATCACATCACTCCCTTATTCCAACACCACCAGTGGCTCCCCATTGTCTCTTTTAAAGTGGAAAAAAAGTAAAGCAAAAACCTTTCACATTTTCTTGGAAAAAGAATTTTCTAACCTGTTTATTAGTTTGTAGAAAGTATAGATGGAGTTTGGTAATTTACTTTCTGATTCTTTGCATAATTAGTGGAGGCATTAGAAGAAATGTATATGATTTACAAAGGGTATCCCATGATGGACTTTTTCCCATTCATTTCTATGTATCTTTTTTCCCTACCCATTTCAACAATTTTGACCAAGCACTGAAGCACACACCTAGAACTAAGCCTTTGAATCACTATCACTAAAAAGTCACTATTTGTACAAAATGATGTAAATGAAGCTTGTTCACTCACTAAAATTATTAACTAGATACATAGAGAGATAGATAGATAGATAGATAGATAGATAGATAGATAGATAGATAGACAGACAGACAGATTGATAGAGTAGTGAGGACTGAAGGGTTTTCTACTGTTTCTTTCATTCCAAAATAATATTTTCTTCCTGGCATGTTAATTTCTATTTTTAAAGTTTAATGGTATAAGACTAGATGTATAATTTTATCAGGCTTAGAACATACTGTTGAGGAGTTCCCTCAAACAATGAATATGAACCTGTTCTCTGCAATGTAAGCCTTATTTATTAAGTTCTCCAAATTAAAGGAGTAGACAGCTCGGAATATGACATTTTGGAAGGCAAAGAATGTAAAAGTACAAGCAAGAGTGACCTACCCAGCAAACAGTGAAATCCTTTAGGGTAAAGAAATGGATATTCAATGAAATAAAGGACTTTCAAACATTCCTGATGAAAAGACCACAGCTTAATAGAAAATTGACAAATACAAGACTCAAGAGAAACGCACAGAAGTAAACATTAAAGATAAGACATAAGGAATTCAATAAGTTTACATTGTTTACATTTCCATATAGGAAGATGATGCATGCAACTCCTAAGACTTTTATTCTTATTAAGGCAGTTAGAAGGAGTCTACATAGGGGAAGGGCATGGGTGTGAGTTTAGTGCATTGAGATGATCTCAACAAAATGAATAGTGATGCAGTGAGGCAAGTTATCAAGGATGAGGAAAAACGGAGAAAAGTATCTCACAAAAAGAGGTACACAATGAAGTGTTATTAAAGTGCAGGAAGTAGAAGGGGAAGAAAAAACATAGGAGTGATTAAAAGCAGGGAAGACTTAGGGAAGTCGTGGTAAGAAGCAAAATTTATATTTGAGTAGAGACAGGGTAAAGAGAGAGAGAGGGATGAATAGAACATAGGATTTAGGAAAATGTACAGTAATCATAAATTGCATGAATTTACACATAAAGTGTAAGTGGATAGGAGAATTAGATTAGAAATTGATTCCAGCAATATCTTGTTAAAAAGGGATGTATTTGAAACAGAAAGACACACAGTTAAAATAAAGGATTAGAGCACAATCTATTATGCATCAGCTGAAGTAAAAAAGATGGATAGCAATCCTGATCTTTGACAAAGCAGAAGGAAAAATAGACCTAATTGATAGAGATAATCAAAGAAACTAAATTTTACTAAAAGGTGTCATATACCATGAAGTGATTTTTTTTATTATAGCAACTTTCTCTGGTGAAGGCTTCATTTCTCAAATATGTAAAAAACTGAGTAAAAGATGTAAAAATCAGAGTCATTCCCCAATTGATAATTGATTAGTGGTTAGGGTATATGAACAGGCAGCTTTCAGAAGAAGATATCAAAGTTGCCTATAGTCATACTAAGAAATTCTAAATCACTATTGTTTGGGGAAATACAAATTAGAATAGATGTCAAGTAGCTTCTCATACTTTTCAGATCTGAAAAATGCTGTAGGGGATATGGGAAAATGGGTATGTTAATGAATTGTTGGTGGAATTCTGAATTGGCCCAACAATAGTGATGAAAAGTTTCAAACTATGCCCAAGAGACTGTAGGGAAGTACATGCCTTTGACTCAGTAATGCCATTGCTGGTACTGTATCCCGAATAGAGAAAATAAAAGATAAAGGACTGGTATGTGTGAAAATATTTACAATGTCTCTTTTTGTGGCATCAAGTATATGGCAATGAATAGACGTTATCAGTTGAAGTATGAATGAACAAGTTGTGGTTTATGATTTTGTTGAAATATGATTGTGCTCTGTTAAATGAGGGGGATGTTTAAAATGAGGGGATGGTCCCAGGGGAAAAAAATATATATATATAAGACCTTTGTATGAACCAATGAAAAATGAGATAAACAGGATCAGATGATAATTGTACACAATAATAGACATATTGGAATAATGATTGACTGTGGAAAATGTATTTACTCATAGGTGTAATAATCAAGGATTGTTGAAGAAGTGTACTATTCACCTTCAGAAAGAAAATTGATGAACTCTGAACATAAAATGAAGTATGATTTTCTAACTTTATTTTTCTTGCTTTTGTGACATGGCTAATATGAAAGTATGTTTTGCATAATTTCACATGTATAAATGATATCATATTGCTTGCTTTCTCAAGTGAACGGGGGAGAGCCTAGAGGGACAGAGATAATTTGGAACTCAAAAAATGTTAAAAAAATAACTCATATTTTAAAAAGTAAAATAAAAAGATCAATGAAAGAAGGAACTGTTCATTTTTTTTTTGTCTTTGTATCCCTAGGTTTTAAAATAGTTCCTTATATGTAGAAAGTGCTTAATAGATGTTTGGTGAATTACTTCCTAAATGGCACTACTTATGGTTTTGGGGGAAGTTCTACAGAGGTTAGAGTCACAGTAAATCACAGTAAAACCTTCTGCCTCTATTCCTCCACTCCCCAATGAGGGTGTAGCTCCTCTGGAGATGTGCTACAAATATGAGGCAAGAGCCCTCTATAGGCCACAGGTATTCCTTTTCTAGGCTAACTGCCACTTCTGGGCAAAGGAAATCCTTTTGCTGGTGTAGTAGAGAGAGGCAAAAATGAGGCGGTTCTCCTTGTCATCACTGCCTCTTCTGTGTGGAAATGGTATTCAATATTCTTGTCTATACCTTGGAAGCCATATATTATAACACATAGGTATTTACCCAAGAAATGCATTGGTCTTTGAGCATGTGTTACATATGATCTCCTTAAATAGTACTTAATATTAATTAATGGATGGAACTCTTCCCCTTGAAAGCGAGTTGACTTTTTAGTACTAGTGTTGTGTTGTGGTAGGGACAGAGTGTGACATAGTGGATGAAAATGATGGATTTAGAGTTGGGAAGACAGATAGTGGATGAAAATGATGTATTTAGAGTTGGGAAGATGGTTCAAAATATTATCTTTGGCATATGGTACTTATGTGATGATGGACAAATCACTTAACCTCTCTGGCCCTCAGTTTCCTCATCTGTAAAATGGGCATGATAATATTTTACGAATCTACTTTAATGGGTTGTTGTATAGCTCAAATAAAATATATGTTAACTTTTTGGTAAATGTAGTGCCGTTGGTAAATTCTAGTTTTGTTTTTTAATTGTAACACCTCTTTCTCCCAGACAACTAGGAATTAAGCCATGTTTACCAGGCCCAGAGAAAACAAGGGCTGGAAAACATAGGCATGAACTTTGTATCACACAGATGGGTTATGAGAGATGGGAAGGGGCAGAGGGAGAGCAGAGATGGAGTTTTGAAAATATTTAGTGCTTTTTTGAGAATACATTGTCTAAGGGACAGAAAAAGGAAAGCAACTGAGAAGAACAATTTGCTGTAGGTGATTTGACCCATAGATGAGATGACCAAGAAATTGGGAGGAAGTTCTTACCCCACTCAGCGAATGTGTTCCCCTGTCCCAGGACATTGCTTGTTTGGGCATCCTCTTTGCTTTCTAACCCCCTTTTAACTTAAAAGCATGTGACTGCAATTCTATATAGATCTGAGTTTGAAAATGTTTTTCTACATACTTTCTCAATATTAATTGGTTTCATGGTGTGAATAGCACTCAAAATTGCAAGTCATCAATTTTTAGACTTCTTGCCATAGGTAATAACCTATGGCAATAGCCTATAGCTAATTGGAAGTAAGACTACATTTTCTATTTTCAAGTCTCTGAACTGCTGGAAAGTTTCCATCTCTGAACTCTCATTCTCACTTTGTCCCATGTCCCCCAAAGAGCTGATCTAAATTAAAACTTTCCATGGTCTGCAGAAACAACTCTGCTTGGATCACCTCTCCAGGGCAAAGATAAGGAGAGAATGAACACTGTTGTGTTCCAGTTAACTCATATATAAAACACAAATAATAGTAATAACAAAAACTCTCTCCAGGGAGAAAGGAGATATATTTGTGCAGTGTAATCAAGGATCGGGTACATTTTTAGAAGCTCAAATTTTTACCTGCCTTTTTGAAGACTTTAATAAAGTATGATACACAGTCATAGCCACTTGAGTCTGATGATCTCTTCTAAGCAAAGAGAATAAAGAACTAGAAGTTTCTATGTTCATTTTTCATGCATTTAGCATTTGTGCCTCTTAATAATGTGATATTATATATGAGTATATTTGTAAGATTATCTGTACCTGTGCCATGAAGTCATGTCTGATGCTATTCCCACTCCCTTCCCACCCTAACCTCCCATACCAGATATGTACTTCTGTCTTACTTTACCAGATGAAATCTTTTCCTCCTTTATTCACTAGACCACTTCTGATGAGATATACCATAGTCTACCTTGTGATATAATTATATTTGTATGTTCTTTATTCAACCTATTAGCATATGTGCGCTTTGAGGTCAGATTTTATGTTTTAGTCATTATATTTTCATCACATATAAGAATATTTGTGTATTATAGACATTTCAATTACATGGTGGATTGAGTTCTAGGACTGGCATTAGAAAGATCTGTATTCAAATCTGGTCTCAGATACTTAATGTTTTCCCTGTACAAGTCTCCTAACTTGCCATTGCCTCAGTCTCATCATTTGTAAATGAAAAAATCTAAGTCCAAATTACCTTAGATATTTACTTTGTGATGTAATCAAATGATCACTTCTTCTTGACTGTGTTTCCTCATCTGTAAAATGAAGGTAATAATACTACCTACCTCCCAGGGTTGTAGTGAGGGTAGAATGAAATAATATTTGTAAAGATCTTTGCAGACCTTAAGTCTCTATAGAAATGCTGGCTATTGTTACTTTATTAACATTGTAGTTAATAAATGTGTCTTGAACAGAATTATAGGAACCAAAATTTCTTATCAAGTTTCCATTGAATTAACCAAATACTTATTAAGCACATCTACTACATGTAGAAAGAGGCCATGGAGAATAAAAGAAATTTAGTTAAGATAAGATCCTTTCCCTTATAGTCTCATAGGTACATATGACACACAGTCAATTATAATATACAAATAATATGTGGAACATGAATGAAAGAACTGAAAAAAAGAAATAAATATTGCTGTGTGAGATGATTGGGGTGAAGATTGTTATGAGGGAATCAGGAAGAATCCCAAGGAGAGTGATAAAGAGTGACTATTGTACAATGTGTATGAAGGGGAAGGGGAAATAAAGTAGGGAAGCATGCCATGGTGCAAGATTGCGTGTAGCTATTTGGGAAGCAATAAGTACTTTTTTGGCATAGGGGTTGAGGCCTCCCCTCTGACATTTACTAGCCTTGTGAGCTTGGCCAATTTATTTACCCTCTCAGTGCTTAAAGGAAACTCTCTAAAACTACCAATTGCATCAAATACACTTGGCCTTTATGAGAAGGAGGACTTTCCTCACCCAGGAGTTTCCTCCCCTGATGAAATCACAAGTCCAGTTCCTATTGCCACTATTATTGAAAACAATTCTAACGTTGACATGTTCTAATAAAAAATTTTTTTTTTGATTTGGGGTCAGGAGCAATTTGAGTCTTGATTTCTTTTATGTGAATGATAATACTGGTGCTACCTAGTTCACAGAGCTGTGTGGTACAGTGGACATAATGGCAGACCTGGAGTCAGGAAGACTCATCTTCCTAAATTCAAATCTGGTCTCAGACACTTACCAGCTGTGTGTTCCTGGGCAGCAAGTCACTTCACCTTGTTTGTCTCAATTTCCCCATTGGGAAAATGAGCTGGAGAAGGAAATGGCAAACCACTCCAGTATCTTTGCCAAAAAAAAAAATCCAACTGGGGTCATGAAGTGTCAAACACAACTGAAAAATGACTGAAGAACAAGTGAACAACCTAGGTCAGGGGGTTGTTGGGAGGCTTAAATGAGATAATGCATGTATAAAGAAACTACTAAAACAGAGCAATAGTATGCATTCCAGCTATGATTCTTACTGTAAACTGTGGTCCTTGCTTCAGTTAATAATAGAGAACAAACAATCTAGATTTACTTCCCTGGACAGTTCAATATCTGTAGCTGGTGGCCAGAATTTTATGTTGTACCATCCCATAGAATTATTAAATATTCACATGGATCCCATCCAAGGCTGTAAAAATGACTTTTATATGGTTTCTTTCCTTTTTTGGATATGACTGCAAAGATCTCTTGTAATTATCCTGTGTCGCTACATAATAAATAATATGCTCCTAATCATTATTCTCTAGTAGTAAATAAAGATTCATTTGAATCTTTGGGTCTCAACTAAGGCTCTAGGGTTCTTTTTACATCCTCCTTTCACATCCCTGCTCCAAGGGCCCTGAGATGAGTGCTCTTCACAGATTTCCTAGGGTGTTATAAGGTCTTCATGGGAGATAAGGAAATTGTATGTATCTGTGTGGCCTTCTTTACATATTGTCTCTTTTTTTCCCTGACTTTTAGAGGTCATATATAGGTTACATGTCCCACTCCTAATACTTTTCTGTGGATCAACCCATCATTAAATTTTTAATAATTGTCTATTATTGTGTCAGGCAATGTACCAATCATTACAAGTGCATATAACACAACTATCCTAACACAAGAATATACATTCCAGTAGGGAAACCTCTAAGTAAATATATAAATAGGTCAAGCTTTAATAGAAAGCAAATAAATCCAAATATATGCAAGGTTGTTTGGCAAGAAAGGAACTAGATGTTGCAGAGATTCTTGAAAGGTTTCAAGCAAAGTATGTTGCTCAAGTTAAGTCTTAAAGAGAAGGACTCTAGGAGGCAGAGGTAAGGAAAGAATGCATTCTGCACAACTGGGATGGAGTATGAATGTCACGTGTGAAAAATAGCAGAGACCTTTTTCACTGTATGGTAGTGCAGGAGATGAAGGTATGTCTAACTATATTAGAAAGAAATGCTGGAACCAAGTTATGTAGGGCTTTAAAAGTTAAACAGAGAACTTGATATTTTATCCTAGAAGCAATAGGAAGCCATTAGAATTGGTTGAATAGGGGAGTCACATGGTCAGATCTGTGCATAAACAAAATTACTTTGGTGGCAGTGTGGCACGTAGACTGCATTGGTGAGGTAGTTGAGGAAAGGAGACCTATTTAGAGGTTGTTGCAATTTTAGAGTTGATAGATGATGTAGGCTTCTGTTAAGGGGGTAATTGAGTGAGGGGAGAGAAAGTGTTGATTTCCTGTTTGCTATCTTTCCCCTAGTGCTTGCAATGATAGAATCTGAGGAGATGGAGGAAACTTTCACTGTGCTTCCAAAGGTGCCATTCTCTGGAGTCACAGATATAAAGCAATGAACAAATAACAACAAAAAAATTGCCCAAGAAGATAGGTACACCCATTTCACCAGGCCACCCCTGTGTACTGGACACAAGGTGCATACCATGTGGAACAATTAGGTAATCTGCCACTGCTTTTCACATTTTGCTGATGGGGAACTTACATATGCTTTCTTTAAATGCAGTCATTTAAAATGTTTCATCTCTTTGTGGATGCCTTACATGTAGCATGTGTAAACAGAATTTTAGAGCCAGAAGGAAACTTGGACATTATATAATCAGAAGTGATTTTGTTCAAGATGGTATAGCTAGTAACCAACAGAATCAGGACCCAAACCTAAAGCATGGAGCTGCAAGCTCCATGACTATTTATTCTGTGAATCCATGCTTCCTCCTTCTGATTATCCATCTGAGGATTTTGTCTGATTCTATCATTCTGATGCTATGTATACAACAGTAATGTGGTATCTAGCGACAATTTAGGATCTGTGATTTCCAACAGAGTTTGATGGGCAAAGCCTTCCGGTGTTGATAATATTGTAGTCTACCCTTTTTCCCCAAGTATAATGATAGTCCAGATTCTTCAAAATTCCCTCTGAATTCTGAGCTTATCTTTCTTACCTGAAGGAGGTAATTTACTTTTTCTTGGAAACAAGTATTCTGGAGACATTATTTTTCATGCTTACAGCAGCTCCACATTTACTCATTGCTCTATTTATGAAGTTTAATTAATTCTTTAATCCCACTGCTGCTTTTGTTTCACTAGTTAATATCTTGAACAGTTTTTAAATGGCTGTAAATGTACTGTGAGAGCTTTTGTTGACATGCTTAAGTGCTTCTTCTAAGCTGTCTTACATGCTCCCGACAAATTGGGAACATTTTTAGAGTAAGAATTGTAAATAATAACTTTTTTGAGAACCAAAAGCATCTTAAAAATTAGCTTCAAAATGTTCATCATACCTCTTTGAAGCAGGAATGAGGATAACTGATATAATCACCATTGTACTAGTGAAAATATCTCCTGAACAGAAAGAGTGACTAAATATCATCCAGTAGGAGGAAGCTTTTGAAAAAGGAGCCAGAAATCCATTATTTGATAAAATGTGTTAGGAAAGCTAGAAAGCAGTGTGGCAGAAATAGTACAAAGACCAGTATCTTAAACCATGTACCAAGATAAGATCAAAATGGATATATGACCTAGATATAAAGGGGGATATCAGAAGACTAGAAGAATATGGAACATATTACATATCACATTCATGGACTGGAGAACAATTTATGAATAAACAAGAGATAGCATAGTTAGGTGTAAAATGGATAATTTTTATATAAATATAATTAGTGCAGCCAAGATTAATAGCAAAGCAGAAAACCAAGAAAAAGTTTCATAGACAATCTCTCAGATAAAGATCGTATTTCTCAAATATATAAAGAGCTTTGTCAAATATATAAGAATACAAGGCATTTCTCAATTGATAAATGGTCAAAAATATGAACAGCCTTTTGATGAATAAATAAATAATAAGTACAGTCACATAAAAATACTCTAAATATTATTGATGAGAGAAATGCAAATTAAAACAACTTTGAGATATCATTTTATACTTTTCAGATTGGCTTAAATGATAAATGTCCTGCATTTGGGGAAAGGCTAAAGATGAAGTATATGATTGTATATGGAATACTACTGTTCTATAAGAAATTATCAGCTTGTTGATTTCAGAAAAAAAAAAAAGCATGAGAAGACTTGAACCTATGAAGGAAGATGATTTCTACCTCCAGAGAAAGAACTGATAAATCAAAGTCTGAATATACACATAGTGTGGTTTTACACACACACACATACACACACACACTTTTATGTGTATATATGTATATATATATGCATATATGTATGCATACCCATAGGCAATATAAATGTTTTATATATTTATGTTTACTTGTAGCCTTCTTGAGGACAAGGTGAAGAAGGAGGAAGAAAAATTGCATAGTAGAGAAAAAGAGAAAACTTAGAAGCATAGAAAAGCAGGGCAGTTTTGAAAACTATTTGAAGCATTTATTACATAGATTTTTTTTATAAAGTAAACCTGGGGCAGAGCCAAGATGGTGGAGTAAAAGCAGGAACTTGCTTGAACTCATTACCCCCTTAAGTCCAGTACCTGTAAAAAAAAAATTAAACAAATTTTAGAGCTATGGAACCCACAAAATGACAGAATGAAACAAATCTTCAGAAGGCAACCTGGCAGGCCAACAGGAAGGGGCTATCTCACAGGACTGGGAGCAGAGCACAGTCCCAAGTGGGGTACTCCAGCACAGAATGGCAGCACAGACTGGGCTAGAGCAGACTTTTTGGGACTGATTCACTGGAAGCTGCAGACTTCTCAACCCGCAAGCATCAAAGAGAAAGTAAATGGTCAGAGGGGAAAGTTTGTTGGATGTGGGTGAAAGAAAAACATGATTGAGCCCCTGCCCTTGGAGCGGCAGAGGTGGCATCTCTGGCTACAGCAGGTCCAGTGGCAGCAGCAGCAGTAGAGGCTGCTTCCAGAGCTACAGACCAACAAATGGTGGGGGCCCAAGAAACTGATCAAAGGCAATTGCAGGAATCTCTTTGCTGGCACTGAGGCAGGATTCTCTTGCTTTGCCCTGTTTAGATCTGTATCCTGTGGTGAGGAGGAACAATGATGGGGCAGAACTTGTGGTGACTGTGGAGAAGAAATATTTCTCAAATTTCTGAGATATGTGCCTAGAAGTAACTCTGACAATAGCTGCACAAAACCCCAGAAATTTTGGACAGAGTACTCTCCACTCTGGAAGCAGAGTTCTACCATGGCAAAGAGCTCAAAAGTCAAGTAATTGGCTGGGGAAATGAGGAAAGAGAGGAAAAGAAATCAGACTATAGAATCTTTTTTTTTTTTTTGGTGACAAAGAAGACCAAAACAGAACCAGAAGAAGACAAAGTGAAAACTCCTGCATCAAAAGACTCCAAGAAAAATATGAATTGGTTGTAGGCCATAGAAGAACTCAAAAAGGAGTTTTTAAAACAAGTAATAGGACCATTTGCGAAGAGAAATGAGAATGATGCAAGAAAATCATGAAAAGTGAGTCAACCGGGGCAGCCAGGTAGCACAGCAAGTAAGAGCACCAGCCCCAGTGTCAGGATGACCTGGGGATCGAATCTGGGCTCAGACACTTAGCACCCAGCCAGAAACACCTGGCCATGTAACCTTGAGCAAGTTACTTATCCCCAATTGCTTAGGGGTGGCCAGGTGGCTCAGTGAGTAACAGCACTGGCCGCAGTGTTGGGATGACCTGGGGATCGAATCCGGGTTCAGATACTTAGCACCACACCTAGAAATAACTGGCCATGTAACCTTGAGCAAGTTACTTAACCCCAATTGCTTATAAAGAAAAAGAAAAGTGAGTCAACAGTCTGCTAAAGGAGACCAAAAAACAATACTGGAGAAAATAACACCTTAAAAAGTAGGCTCACTCTATGGCAAAAGAGGCCCAGAAAGCCAATGAGGAGAAGAATGACTTAAAAAGCAGAATTGACTAGATGGAAAAGGAACTTAAAAAATTCACTGAAGAGGATAATCCTCTCAAAATTAGAATGAAGTAAATGGAAGCTAATGACTTTATTAGAAATAAAATATTATAAAACAGATCCAAAAGAATGAAAAAATAGAAGGCAATGTGAAATGTCTTATTGGAAAAACCACTGACCTGGAAAAGAGATCCAGGACATATAATTTAAAAATTATTGGACTACCTGAAAGCCATGATCAAAAAAAGAGCCTAGAAATCATCTTTCAAGAATTTATCAAGGAAAACTGCCCTGATATTCTAGAACCATAGGGTAAAATATAAATTGAAAGAATTAACCAATCACCTCTTGAAAAAGATCCCAAAAAGAAAACTCTCAGGAATATGATAGCCAAATTACAGAGTTCACAGATTGAGGAGCAAATATTATAAGCTGTCAGGAAGAAACAATTTGAGTACTGTGGAAACACAATCAGGATAACACAAGATCTAACAGCTTCTACATTAAGGATTTGAAGGGCTTGGAATATGATATTTTTTGAGGTCAAAGGAGATAGGTTAAAACCAAGGATCACCTCTACCCAGTAAAACTGATTATAATACTTCAGGGAAAAACATGGATATTATATGAAATAGATGACTTTCAAGCATTCTTGATGAAAAGACCAGAGCTGAACAGATTATTTGACTTTCAAATACAAGAAGCAAGAGAATCATGAAAAGGTGAATAGGAAAGAGAAATCATAATGAACTTATTTAAGTTGAATTGTTAACATTCCTACATGGAAAGACAATATATGTAACTCATGAGACTTTTCTCAGTTTTAGGACAGTTAAAGGGAATCTATCTATCTCTCTGTCTCTCTACCTACACATACACATATATGTGTGTGTATATATATATATATATATATATACATACACATAAATGTACGTATAGGTGTGTATATATCTATGTGTATGTATATGGATACATAGACAGAGAGCACAGGGTGAATTTAATATGAAGGGATGATATGTAAAAAATAAAATTAAGATATGAGAGAGGAATATATTGGAAGAAAGAGAAAGGGAGAGATAGAATAAATTATCTCACAAAAAAAGAGGTGAAAGAAATCTATTACAATGGAGAGGAAGAGCAGGGACATGAAAGAGAATGAGACAAACTTACTCTCATTGGATTTGGCTTAAGGAGGGAATAACATACACACTCAATTGGAGATCTTACCCTACAGGAAAGTAGGGGCAGGGGGAAAAGAGGGTAAATCATAAGGAGGGCAGATTGGAGAAGAGGGTAGTTAGAAGCAAACACTTTTGAAAAGGGACAGGGTCAAAGGAGAAAATAGAATAAATGGGGGAGGAAATAGGATGGAAGAAAATATGGTTAGTTTTTCACAACATGACTACTATGAAAATGTTTTGTATAAGTACACATGTATAACCTATATTGAATTGCTTGTCTTCTCAGTGGTGGTGGGTGAGGAGGGAAGAATGGAGAGAATATTGACTCAAAATTTTAAAAACAAATGTCAAAAAATGTTTTTACATGCAACCAGGAAATAATACAGGCAATGTGGTATAGATATCCTTCTTACTCTACAAGAAAGTAAGGAGTAAGGGCATGGAGGTGGGATAGCGGAGCATATAAGAGAGGGCAGATTGGGGTAAGGGGTAATCAGTATGCTTGCCATCTTGGGGTGGAAAATAGGGGAGAGATGGGGAGAAAATTTGGAACTCAAAATCTTATGGAAATGAATGTTGAAAACTAAATTAAATATATTTGAAAAATAAGAATAAAAGTAAACCGTTTGAAATGTAAATTCATTTTTTTTATGAATCCCCTCTTTATGTTCTGATAACTACTTGGATATGTTATTTGCCCCTTCTTGTTTTGTATTTAAGTTTAAAATTAAAAAAGAAATTTATACAAATATAAAGGACCCAGAGTATGTGACAAAATCTCCAAGTTTAGAAAGGTAGTAAGAAGTCATCCAGTTCAACATCTGCAGAAGAAGCCATCCCTTCTAATCTGAAAATTCTTATCCAGATCTCCAGTGGATTATCTACTATTGTAAAACATTCTGTTTATGTATTTTAATTTTTGTCATTTTTCTTATATTGATCCACAGTTCGTGTTTGTGACTTCCCTCCATCAATACTTATTCTCCCTTTGGGATCAATCATAACATGTTTAAATTCTCTTCCACATGATGGACTTTCACATATTTTAACTCTCCTATCAGTCTCAAAATCTCTTCTTCCAGCTAAGCACTCAAAGTTTCTTAAATGGATCCTCAGATGGAATGGCTTTGAGTCCCTTGACTTTTCTCCTTTCCTTCATGTGGTCTCATTCCACCTTGATAACAATCTTCTCAGATGTGAACATTATTGCTATGTGGGGCTGATAGTAGGGAATATTTTTATGGATTGTGACATTCAGGAAGCCTTAATGATAAAGGCAACCTTTGAATTGGATTGTAAATGATAAGTAGACATTTAGTAAGCTAATATGGACAAGGATGACATTAGAATCATTGAGAAGTTTAATTGCTCAATCCCTGAGATAATTGGTAGCAACATTATACCTCATAACACCATCTCTCTAATGCACTTATAAAATATTATATATTAACTTTTTGTAATTTTTCCACCTTTATCAGCCTACAAGCATTATAGGAATAGGTGTCATTTTAACCTAATTTTACATCTGCTTCAAAACTTCATACAATACTTTCACATAGTTGGTACATTCAGTAAACATTAAGTAACTTGTCAGATACTGTGCTAGTCAAGGAGCATAGCAAAACCAAAATGAGGTGTACTTTGCCCTCAGGGAAGTTACGCTACACTATAGGAGAGAAGTATGAATTCCATGAGCTAAGTACAATCCATAGGAAAGAGGGAAATTAGGAGTTTGAGGACAGGATGGAGAAATCAGAGACAGAATTCATGAAATCTGAATTTGTGGGTAGAAAGAGAGCTTCATGGAAGACTTCATGCAAGAGGTGGTGCAAAGTGTTGTGGGAAGATAAAGATTTCAAAAGTCTGAGTCAAATGGATGAAGTAATTAAAATCATATTTCATGAAAGATTTTACTCTGGCACAGTACAGTGAAGTTATCATCTCTCTCTAGCTAGACGGAAGAATCAAAGAATTTGGAATTGGAACAAATTTCCAAGATTCCCCAGTCCAACTAAACAAAAATTTCCCTGTTAAGATAGCTCAAAAGGGAACCATCCAGCCGTTGTTAAATATCTTTTAAAAGTCTCTAGGATAGCATTAACTATGTGGGCTGCCTTGACACATTGTCAAATGATACAGAGGCTCACTTTATATAATTTAGCATATTAAAACTGTCTTTTTTCATCATTCTTTCCATTCCCTACCTTCACTGTTATCTGTAATAGCTGCTTCCATTCAAGATTTGATCTGAAAGAGGTTAAAACATAAAACATACTGACCTCTTAGTGAAAGAACACAGTCAACATACTTGTAAAATGAGATTCCTCAAATTTTTTTGCAAATATATTAAAAAGAGGGGCTTTACATTAAAAAAATGAGTATATTGTGGACGAGGAGTTAGGGAAAACTATCTGTGTGTCTTCACTCTACTGGGGAGGTTCAGGAATATAAGAATAGCCTTCAAGATGCCCCCCCAAAAAAAGACTGGCCACAAAACAACAGAATGAAGGCTGCAGTAAATCTTATTCCTTCAGATGAATATGCAAATGTCTGGGTAGTAATTTGATGTGATAACCACTGAGTAATAACCAGGATGAACTAGGAAAAATTAGAAAGCATTCCAATAGAAACTGGGTTTAAAATAACAGTTCACAAGTTCCAAATAAATATGAACTAGAGGAGTAAAGAGAAAATTACCTGAACAGATGGCCATTGACCCGGTTAGCACCATTTCTTGATGAGACCTGTGGTTTCTTTTATGTCCCTGATTTTCTCTGCCATGTAAGCATATGCCATTCCTTTCCACAGCAATCCTTATTCTCCTCCAAAAAGTACCTGCCCTTTTCATCCAGGGCAGTATGGGAAAATGCATCCTTTCCTACAGCCATATATATTATAAAAGTGCTATGCTTGTGAAGAGATAAATTTCGGTTTCATGTGATGAAAGACTTCCTAATAAGAATTAGAATTAGCTGAAAGTGAAATAGGCCTACATAGGTGGCAATAGATATTGGCTAATCAATATATTTTTATCAAACTCCTAGTATATGCCAGGTACCATGCTAAGATAAATATTTATTGTTGAGTCATATCAGTTATATATGATTCTTTGTGACCCCACTAGGGGTTTTCTTGGCAAAGACACTGGAGTCATTTGGCATTTCCTTCTCTAGCTCATTTTACATATAGGGACTGAAGCAAAGGGGGTTAAGTGACTTGACCAGGTTCATGCAGCTGGTAAGTGTTAGAGGTCTGATTTGAACTTATGAAGATAAGTCTTCCTGACTCCAGGCCCAGTGCTCTACCCCCACTTCACTTCACTGTACTAAGATCTGGGTATATAAATACAAATAAGGAAACAATCCCTACTCTTTTTTTGTCTTTTTTTTGGGGGGGAGAGGCAAGGCAATTGGGATTAAGTGACTTGCCCAAGGTCACACAGCTAGTAAGTATTGTGTCTGAGGCTGGATTTGAACTCAGGTCCTCCTGACTCCAGGGCAGGTGCTCTATTCACTGCACTTCCTAGTTGTCCCAACAACCCCTAATCTTAAGGAATTTAAATTCCATTGTGAGAGCCAATGGGTAGGAATATAAATACTACAGAACAAATAAAAACTAGTTAGTAATGGAGATCAATATTATTTGGGGGAATCAGGAAAGGCCTTCATTTATAAAGTAGTGTTGGAGCTCCATTTTGAAGGATGGGAGAGATTTTATGAGGAGAATTCATCACAGGATTGGGGAAAAGCCAGAGTAAAGGTTTTGTCTTCATGTTACAAGCAAAGACTAAACAACCACTTACAGAATATTCTGTAGGGGAGATTCTTTTCAGTTGTGGGTTGAACTGTATAATCACTGAAATCCTTGCTGAATTTGAAAATCTATAACTTTCTGACTAATCAATTAAAGTAATTGAATTGTTTGATCAAAAGACAACTGGGGAAAATAGGAATGTTTAATAGGAATATATATATATATGTAAAATCTATATCAGATTGCATGGTGCCTTGGGGAGCTAGGGAGGGAGAGGTGGAAAATTTAAAACTTATGAAAATGAATGTTGAAAACTAAAAATAAATGAATTAGCTTAAAAAAGACACCCAGGTATACTTTCAGTTCTCTAAGTCCTATATGAGTACTCATGTTGAAATTGTGGGAAATAACTTTACCCAAAAGCTAATGAAACAACCATTAAGTATGTTGTTATGAAATTAAAATCCCAACCTCTCCTCATCTCCCCCTATTTTGCTGGTAGAAACATCTACCAGGAGTTATACTGCTGACAAAGCAAACAGTGTAATATTGAATATTTGTTGAACTTCACATTCTCTTATAGTATATTTTGGATGTTTCTCTCACCGGTGATACCATTTTGCTTCCTAATCTTGGAAATGAAAGAATTGACAAATGATTGATAAATGGTACTTGGGTTCTATTTTGTTCCAACATTCTGTTCATTATGTAAAGTCAATGGATAGATGTTTAATTAGGATTTTTTTCAATGGAGAATGTTCTAATGTTTTAATTTATTTTTAACTGTGTCCTTCACACAACCTCAGGGTGCTATGAAATTCAGAACATCAACAAAAACAACAGTAAATAATTAAAATGCTTAAAAAAATTAAACTATCAACACCATGGAAATAACATCTTGTTATATGCTTCTTGGGCTATGTCAGCCTGAAGTGATAGGTTTTTACATTTGTTTGTCCTGCTCTCTGCTTCTCTCATAAATCAATCTCTCTGGAACCTTAATCGTTTTTGCTGCTTCGTTCCAAATTCCTTTCATTTTTCCTGTATTTTGCTGCTACAAACTTCTAGTAGAGGCTATATTGCTGACACCATAGGAAATGTCTTTTTTAAATCCAAGGAAAGATGACTTGAGAAATACATGGGGATTCTATTTATTAAGTGTATTGAAATTTCATCAAAATAGTTACAGGATTGACTCAGGTTAGAAAAGTAAGGAAAGGAGTGGAAAGAAGAAATATGACAGTTGAGTGTCTCAAGTTAGAGAGAACAGGCATATTCTTTCTACCTATGAAGAGATTTTTCTCCAGAGACTGACAACATATGCAACTATATATCAAAATCTATATATAGATACAGCTATAAATGTATATATATATATATAGATATAGATGGATATGTAGATATATCTATCTATATATGTATACACATAGATAGATCTATATCTGTCTGTATTATTTTGCTTCCTAATCTTGGAAAATGAAAGAACTTACAACCGATCTAGGTATATTTCCATCTATCTAGATCTAGGTCTATCTATATCTATTGCTAAAATTTTTATTGAACTTTTTATGTTTTCTTTGACTTTTCTGGAGTGAGAAAGTCTATTTTGTGCTGAAATGGTTATAAGAAGATGGAGTCCCTGCCTTCAAGGAGCTAGTCATCGAATATCAGAACTAATCATAATGTACGATGCAAAAAATAGGTGTAAAAGCAGTACAGACTAGCAGACTGAGGGAATGTGAGAGTTCTATTTAGATTTTCTAGGAAAGCCTTTGATAAAGTCTCACATTATTGCTGTGAACAATATGGAGAGCCAAAAGTAACATTCAAAGTAGAGAACTGTCATAATTGAGAATAGATATCGTTTTCTCAATTTCTAAAGGAGCAAAACTTCTAAAGATTCTTCCTAGTTCTGCCCTCTGGGGTCCAACAAGATTAATGTAAACACCCTTCCAAATGACAGCCTTTTAAGTGCTCAAAGACAATTATCATTTTCCTCATTAAACCTTCTATTCTTCAAGCTCAAGTACTCCAGTTTTCCTCATACAGTCAGTCCTTCACCTCTTCTTACTATGGGAGTTACATATGTGTTAGTTGATAAGTTAACCCCATTGACAAGACTTTGACAAAATATAGGAAGGTTTATTTTGTCTTTATTTGAGCGGGTAGAATGAAGATTTTTTTGGAAAAATGTGATGGTACAACTTGTTTTAATTTATAAAATATAGAGAATTCCATGTGAGCCAATCAAGTCTCACTGCCCTCCTTTCCACACTAATATTTTAAATTTCAGGCAGATGAGATATCAGTTTTTCAAATAATTGGAGATAAGAGAGCAGCCATACTAGATGATAATTTGTTGACATGAATTAACTTCTAAAGAATTGAAGATGGAAGGAAGGGAATGAATCTGGAACTGAAAGTTTTGAAATCAAATATTCAAACATATGTGTATATATGTATATATATGTGTGTGTATGTGTATATACATATGCTATTATTAATACCATCTTACAAGTAATTGGGAAATAAGATATACAGGCACTGAGGCATGGAGGTCCACTGGAAAAGTCGAAAGGGGTATGGGAGAAAATATGGGAGAGAGCAGATTGGAGGAGGGGATATCCTGTGGGACTGCCATTTTTGGTGGTGGGTAGGGGAAAAATGGGGAGAAAATTTGTAAATAAAAATCTGGCGGAGAAAGATACCTGGCCTATAAGAAAGCATATTGACAAGCTAAAGTACCCCCCCAAAAATTCAAGATTGACCTGGGTCCCCAGGGTGTTATTAAGAGGCTTAAGAATATTGCTGTTTCCCATTTTCAGAGATTCCTTTAAAATGTCTGGGCTTGAGTCTGAAGCCTCCTATCATATAATGGACCCCTTCTTGGTTAAGGGAAGAGAGGGAAAACTATGTGATGAGGTGCAGGCTCTGGGAATCCTCTTAAGCTGTCCTTGAGACACAGGCTCTAGGAACCCTCCTTGAACTCTGATTAAATTGTCCCATTGGCTGAGGCATTTGCATGAGGCCATAAGCCTTACAGTGTGGCTAGGCCCAGACCTCTTTTTCTAGCCTAGCCTACCATTGCCCATCTTCTTCCCACCCTTGAGCCTATCAAAATATCAGTCCACCCTTGAACCGGCCTAGCCCACCATAGTCTGTTGGCTCCAGTTAGCCTCCTGCAACTTTCCACCCTTCATCACTCATTGACCTCATCTGATTTCTCCTGAAGACCCTCCCCAAACTCCTCTCTAGACCTACCCTAGATTCCTCCCACAACTTTCAGTATATAAGATCCCATCTTCACTCCATGTATGTGGGAGTGCCATAGAATGACCTAGTACAGACTTACTCTGTGTGCAACACAAGCGAACTTTTAATAAACTTTTACTTTTCTTTGGCTGAGAGACAAAAAAAAAATAAAGAATTGAAGATGAAGCTGAATTCCGATCTTGATATATATAGTTGTGGGGTAACTATGATATTTAAAATAGGGATAGATAATCTATATTAGTGTCATTCATTTTTATTTTTAAAGGAAATGTGGTGAGAGTAGGGGAAAAAAACTTATTTTCCTTATTTTTAGGCAAAAAAAAAAAATCCATTAACCAGTAAGCTAGAGCTTTGTTCCCATGAGATTTTAGGTGTTTTTCCTGCCACTGCTATTTTTAGCTAAGGGTGTAGCAGAAAGATACCTTCTTTTCAAGACTATAGGTGGTAAGATCTTCCTAAAATGGGTTCAGGTTTCCCCAACTAGTAAATAAAGTATGCTGTTCATAACTTTAAGTTTCTTTGACAGTTGTATTTGTTAAGGTCATGAATCTTTAATTCTAAATTCTGTGCATCAATTTTCATTGCATCTAAACAAATATGAAGATGCTAACTATGCTGAATATTTTGCTGAATCTGTACTGGCCCCAAGATAAGTTTTTATTTTGTTCAAGATAAATCCCACATATCAACTTGTATGCATTTTTTAAAATAATTCAGTCATTTTTCCTAAAATTTACTTGAGGCAGAAATTAAAGTGCTTAATGAGTTTTGGTCATTTGTGTTTTGATCCTTAAATTTTTGTTACACGAATTACTTTTGTTTTTTTTTAAGCAGTTGGGGTTAAGTAACTTGCCCAAGGTTACACGGACAGTTATTTGTGTGGGTGTTAAGAATCTGAGGCTGGAACCAATCCCTGGCCCACCAGACTCTGGTGCTGGCACTTTACTCACTGTGCCACCTAGCCGCCCCTACACTAATTTCTTAAAGACTAGTAAGACTGCTTTTATATTAAATTCATATTTTTAAGCAGAAGGAGAACTATTAAGGAATTAAATACATCCAGTTTGGGATTAACTGAATAGAACTTTCCCCAATTGTTAAGAAACCTTGGCTTCCTGTTGTCTCTGTCTTCTCAAAATGTTTTAAATGATATGTATGTAAATAACATTAATAACATTAAAGTTCTATATCTATAAAAAAGCCATCATCTCTCCAAGTACTGGCAAGCATTTGGTTGGTTTGGCAGGTTTAAAACATGATTTCTCACTTTAAAGTTTTATCTGTATGTCTGAAAAATTCTGTGGTTTTATTTGCTAAATGATTCTGGAACTCAAACCTAGTTCATATATTTTCCTTACTACACAGTAGCATCAGTTTTCTGATTCTTCATCTCATTTCTATTGCTCAGGGAAATCCCACTTTTAAAAGTCATAATCTGAATCCTGTAGGTAACATAAGGGATAGATTTGCTAGGTATGATTCAGATTTGTCTGATGAGAAAAGTAGAACAGTTTCTAAGTAACCCATTGCAAAATAACTTAAAATGTCTCATCATTCATAAAAATTTGAGAGATTGAAAGGGTATTATATTGTCTCCATGTACAATGGCTGTAAAACAGTCATTACAAAAGAATAAAAGTATATTTGTTCTTCCAGACGATACAAATATCAGAAATAATCTAGACCAGCTCCCTCACTTTATAGATGAGTAATTCAAAACCCAAAGAAGGCTTATCCAGAATCACTCACATAGTAAGCAAAAGACTCAAGAGTCAACTCAGACCTTCTGTTGGCAGATATAGCACACCTTTTCTTATATCACTTTCCTGTTCTTCATAAGGCATCAGAAACATGTTATTTGTTGTTTCTTTTTTTGAACATCTCATTTTGTTCTTTTTTTTTTTCTTTTTGGAGGGCAATTGGGGTTGTGACTGGCCCAAGGTCACACGACTAGTTTTTTGTTAAGTGTTTGAGGCATGGTTAGAATTCAGGTCCTCCTGACTCCAAGGCCGGTGTTCTTTTCACTGAAGCACCTAGCCCCCCCTATCTTGGGGTTTTTAAAAAAAAACAGAAGCACAAAACTCCAACCCTGACCATAATATCCACATAGTGGCATAGTGGATAGAGGCCTAGACTCATAGTTAGGGATATATGAAGTTAAATCTGGCCTCAGAAATGTAATAGCTGTGTGATCCTGGGCAAATCACTTTACCTTTGTCTGCCACACTTCCCTTATTTGTAAAATGGGACTAATAATAGCACCCACCTCCCTGAGTTGTCCTGAGAATCAAATGTAATAATATTTTTAAAATCAGTGTAGTGCTTGGTACTTACAGTACTTGGTACTTATAGTACATATAGTAGGTACTAAATAACAACTTGCCTTTCCCCTTGACTTTTAAAGGCATACAGAGAATTTTAAATTGCATCTTGGAGGCAATAGGGAGCCCCTGGTGTTTATTAAGTAGGAAGATGGAATCTCAGACCTAAGTTTTAGGAAAATCACTTTGTCAATGAGTGGAAGATGGATTGAAATGGGCAAGGATTTTAGGCAGGGAGATTAATTATGAAGTTATTTACTAAGTCCAGGCATGAAGGGATTGAGGTTTCCACACCAAGATTGTGTAGATGGAGAAATGAGGACATATATGAGGGTTATTGTAGAATGTAGAAGGTTTGACAGCCACTTTGATTTTTAAGGAAATTTAAATTTCAAAATTTGGAATTTGTGAATGCGTTTATGTGTGTGTGGGGGGGGGAACACATGAAAGTGAAGAGTTGAGTTTATAAGCATAAGTTTCTGAGAGGGTAACAGAACTCTAACAAAATCAAAGGGTAGCTAGGAACAAAGGGATGTATGTGAGGAAAGATATTGAGGTGTTTTAGATGTTCACAGGATATTCACCTTGAGATACCCAATCAGCAGATGGTCTATGAGACTGGAGGTCATGAGAGAGGTGGTTATTGTTGTTGTTGTTATTGTTTTTCAGTTACTTTTCAGTCATGCCTGACTCTTTGTGACTCGATTTTGGATTTTCTTGGCAGAGATACTGGAGTAATTTGCCTTTTCCTTCTCCATTCCATTTTACAGAAGAGGAAACAGACAATCAGCATTCAATGACTTGCTTATGGTCACACAACAAGTAAATGGCCAGATTTGAATTCATGAATACGATTCTTTCTGCCCCCAGATCTGGAAATCTATCCACTGCACCTCCTAGTTGCCAGGGAGAGAAGACAGGGCTAAATAAATATACCTAAGAATCATCTTCATAGAGATGATAATTGGACACACCAGTGTTGGAGAGATCACCAAGTGATATAGCATAGATGGATAAAAGAAGAGTGCCTAGAATGGAGCCTTGAGGGACAAACACTTTTAGTCACTATGATGTATTTAAAGATCCAGGAAAAGAAGACTTCAAAGGAGTATCTAGAGAGGTAGGAGGAGAATCATCAAAGAGTGTTGTCACAAAACCCAAGAACTGAGATGAAGCTGATTGAAGATGTCAAAATATGCTGTGATTCTAAGAAGATAAGAACTGAGAAAAGGCAATGAATACATTATTTGTAACTTTGGAGAGAGCAGTTTCAGTTGAATGATGAGGTCAGAAGCCATATTAAAGAGAGTTTTGCAAAGAATAAGAACAGGGAACGTAGAATCGTTAACCGTAGACTTCTTTCTCAAGGATTTTAACCACCAAATGGAGGAGAGATATGGGATGATACCCAGAGGAGTTGGTCATGAGTTGTCACTCCCTTCTCACTCTAAGTAGTTTCTCATTCTTTGAAATGTCACTCATAAATTCCTTCAGCTTGATGTATCTCCCTCAGTTGGGAAATCAGTCACTTTAGAGTTAACAGATGTGACAGGTGCAGGAAAATCTCCCTTTACTTCTTGCCAACAACTGATTTATTTGAACACAGAAGCATACAGAATTTTCTAGTCAGCAGCAATAGTTCATGCACACTTGGTTTCTGAGACTGCAGTTGAGTTCTTGTACTTCCTCATTTTAGTTGGTGTCAACAAGCAAAGTTTTATCTGACACCAATTCTAGAAGTATTTGCTATCTCTGCAATGCCAATAAAATCTTTTTCCATGACCTTCATTTTAAGGGTCTTACTTCCAAGATCTCTAGATCTTGCTGCTTTCATTTTGAGATCAGGCTCCATTTAGTGCAGATGTGGAATGAAGTCTGAGAGGGTAATATGGCTTAGTTTTTTCCTTAAGACTCTCAAGGTGTTCTAGCTGGGGGAGAGGAGGGGTTGTAGAGCTGCCTATGGTATGAGCCCGGTTCCTGGGAGTCTTGCCCACAATCTAATGGGGGAGACAACTGACAAATATGTACAAAGAAAATATATACAGGTGAAAGAATAAATAATTAAAAGAGAGGAGGCACTAAAATTAAGTGGGGTTAAAAAGTTTTCCTGTAGAAGACAAAATGTTTACTGGGACTTGAAGGACTTAAGGAAACCAGGACGCAGCGATGAGGAAGAATATTCCAAGCTTGGAGAAGAAAAAAAATAGCCAGAGCTGAGGATGCCACTGTCATTGATCAAAGATCATAGAAGGAAATAAGGTATAAGAAGACCAGAAAAGTGGTTGTAGTGGTGGGAGGGAGATGGTAGGTTTTGAAGAGCTTTGAAGATGAAATGGAGGATTTTATATTTGATCCTTGAGATAATACTAACCACTGGAGTTTGTTAAGAGTTGACATGGCCATCCCTGCCCTTTAGGAAAATCACTTTGGTGGGTGAATGGAAGGTAGATGGGAATGGAGAGATACTTAAGCCAGGCAGACCCACCTGTGGAGGGACTAAAACTTTGCCCCATATAATCATAATATAGTAGATACTGGCAATACTCATGATTTACCTATAAAATAGAAGTAAGACTGAGCTTAACACCTAGACAGCAAGAATTTGTCTATTTCTTTCAATGACTGATTCTTTGTGACTCTTTAGGACTTTCTTGACAAAGATACTGTAGTAGTTTGCTATTTCTTTCTGCAGCTCATTTGACAGTTAAGGAAACTAAGGCAAATAGTGTTAAGCAACTTGCCTGTGGTCACGTAGCTAGTAAGTGTCTGAGGCTGAATTTGAACTCATGAAGGTAAGTCCTTTTGATTCAAACACAGCACTATATCCACTGTACCGCTTAATTGGACTATTTAGTAAAAATAACAATCTACTTGCTGGTCTTGTTTCTTCTCGCTCAGATCTGTTGGGCCTCAAGTTATAGCCTCTCTATCCTACCTCTTCCTGCTTATCATCTCTTTAATGGCTCCAGGTGCTAGAATTGAGGCTATCTTTATAGAGTTCCAGGGAAAAAGGAAAAAGAATAGTGGATTTGGAGTCAAAGGAACTGAATTTACATTCCAATTCTGCTGCATACTCCCATTGTAATACTAAGTAAGTCAATTAACCTCAGTGGGCTCTTATTTTCCACATCCGAGGAGAGCTCTACAGTCTCTGTTCCAGTTTTAAATTCTATAATTCTATGATTCAGCATAGACTGAAAGCAAAGGTGCTAATCAGGAAAGCCATGGTAAAATCAAGATATCATCTGGGTGTGAAGTGTCAAAGTCATATTGGGGGTCAGAAATAGATCATTCCAGGCAATTCAGTTAAAAGAAACCATAGTTCAAAACTAAGTGTGGAGCCTAGGAATAGATCCATTCAGTATTCAGAAAATAAGTGGAACAACAAGGTCTAAGGTCTAAATGGTCAGAAACCACGAAATTGACAGTCATCAAGAGAAGCAGATATAAAACTTTAAGGTCAAGCTGAGATTAATAGATTAGTTAGAAAACTTCCTGAAATCTTTTATACAATTTCTGTCCTTGCAGGACCTAATTCCAAACTGGGACTAGGTTGAAAGTGTACAGTTTCAGGCAAGTTGAAGTATCTGAGTGGGGTAATGATTATGGGTATCAGGGGCTGGACAGTTTGCTAAGAAGTCCAATCTAGATCATGGAACCTTTAATTCTGTGCAGTTCAGCTCCATGCTCATGACAATTTCAAATGTGTTAGGAAAATCAAAGCAGAAAAAGACCCTTTCCCTTTAAACACACATATCCTCTATATTGTCCTAATACAGAACATTTATAGGAAATTATACCGATTTAGGATTTGTAGAAATATCCACGTACCTCTTAACTGTGCCTTTAGACCAAAAGTGTTACGCCCAAGTGAACAATCCTTTAAAGACCCTTGACAGCAGTAACAAGTGCCTCAAGGTTATGCCCTATCTCTTTTTTCCCCCTTTATGTCATCTGTAACAACTATGGTCTCTGACATTTAGTTAATTAAATTTGCCCACAATATCTGACTTAGTTGTGCAATTCCTCTTGAGGATGTAATTTTTGAAGGTAGTAGGCAAGAAGAATGGTTAACCTTGATGAGTCAGTTTGCCACAGTGGCATGTTATTCATGAAGGAAAAAAAAGAAACCTCTGGAATGTTCATCCATTGTATAAATAATAAGCCCCTAGACAGGGTATGAGCATAGAATATTTAAAGAACTATATTACATTTCATGAGCCAGATAGCAGAAAGAAATCAAATGATCACACAATTTCAGCTCTGACCCCATGCCAGTAATGATTGTCTTTAATACATTAATTTAATTTTAATGAAGTTTTCAGCCTAATCTTTTGAAGTTACTATTTTAATAGCTATTTTATAGCTGTTTCCATGCATAAAATGGAACATTTACTGTAAGTTAGCAAATCTCTCTCTCTCTCTCTCTCTCTCTCTCTCTCTCTCTCTCTCTCTCTCTCTTTTTCTCTCTCTCTCTCTCTCTGTCTCTTCCTCTGTGTCTGTGTGTATGAATGAGAGACAGACACCAAGAGGAAGGCAGAGATACAAAGAAACCGGAGAGATATAGAAACACGGAGAAAATGAGATTGAAATGCACTGTGTACATCAGCAAGGACTCAGGAAAGTGGTTTGCCTTCAATGAAATTTCTCTAAATTTTGAATCACTAATCATTCTCCCATCTCTGCTTGCTCTTCCTTTAATCCAGGTTAGGTTTGACAAAACAGAAATAAAGGCTGGGAGAGAAAATGTGGGAAATGAAAGAATAAGTCCAGAAAAAGAGACAGACTAGAATGTGGGAGGATGTAGAATCTGTGGGCCAAAAGCAGAATTGATTGATTTTCCAGGCCAAGATCAACCTGGTGACCAAGGCTGTGGAGCATTTGATACTTGTGGCAGTTTCTATCAGTTTGTCAAGACAGACCTTTGCAATGAAGCCAAAGAATGAAATTATGGAATTATCTGGTGAAACTAGAGCATTCTAGAGCAATGATGTGAAACTCAACTAAAATTGAAGTCCACTAAAGTATGTAAGGATCTCTACAGGCAGCATATTGACTTAAAAAAAAAAAAAACTATGTTAACATTATCTATGTTCTATTTTATTTTTATTTAGTTAGCTAAATATTTCCCAATTACATTTTAACCTGGTTCAGGCATAGTGGGGAGTACTGCTCGGCATTTTGCTCCTCTGTTCTAAAATATGCATGAAGGAAAAAGGGGCTTTCCTAGGCAAGGTAGAAGCTCACTGAGGCTTATACTATTGTATTGTACAAAAAAAAGATGTAATGGGGGAGGGGGTGGCGGAGCCAAGATAGCAGAGTAGAAGCATGACCTTCCTGTAGCTCTGGCTTCCAGCCTCCCCAATCCATGTAAAAAGGGGACTCTAAACAAACTTTGGAGTTACAAAACCCACAAAATGACACAGAGAAGCTAACCTCCCACCGAGGACACCCCAGCAGGCAGGCAGGAATCCAGAACAGCACTCTGGGAGCCTAGCGCAGCCCCATGCTGAGGCTTTAGCCCCAGGGCGGGCCTGACCAGCTGCTGGCCAGAGGGACTCCAGATCAGCAGCAGCTGTGGCCATTTCCACATTTATCAACACATAGACACAAAGGACAAAGAGGTCAGTACAGTCTGGACTTTGGGACCAGTAAGTGGGAGTGCCTGGCTTTTACCCCCAGGGCGAAAAGCCTCTAAGACACCAGCACAGCCAGCCAGCACCACTTGGCAGCTTCAGCTCTTGGCCTGCAGAGTGTAGGGGACCAAGCACCAGTCTGAGGGGTAATTGCTCTTGCTTTAACCTGCTTGGATCTGGATTGCAATCTAGGGTGGAGGTTCTGGGGTGTGTGTCCAGCTTGCTAGAGGGTGTGGAGACCTCGGACAGGGCACCCATCTAATACCTCCTGCAGCTGAGAAAACCCCAGCATTTGGGACAAAAGATTCCCTGTCTGGTGGCAGAGTTCTGCTGTGGCAAAAAGCCCATAAGTCAAGTAATTGAGTCACAAAATGAGCAGGCAAAGGAAAAAAAGCAGACAGAAGATTCCAACAATACACTCCTATTTTGGGGACAAAAAAGAGCAAAGCATGGAACAGGAGGAAAGCAGTGAAGTCAGAACTCCTGCACCAAAAGCTTCAAAGGAAAATACAAGCTGGTTACAGGCCATACAGGACCTTAAGAAAGATTTTGAAAACCAAATAAGAGCAGTGGAGGAAAAATTGGGAAGAGAAATGAGAATGTAAGAAAATTATGAAATGAGAGTCAACAGCCTGACTGAGGAAAATAATACCTTAAAAAACAGACTGACTAAAATGGCAAAGGAGGCCCAAAAAGGCAATGAGAAGAATGCCTTAAAAAGTCGAATTTGCCTGATGGAAAAAGAATCTCAAAAACTCAATGAGGAGAATCATTGCTTCAGAATTAGATTGGAGGAAATGGAAGCTAATGACTTTATGAGAAATCAAGATGCTGTTAAACAGATCCAAACAAATGAAAGAATAGGAGGCAATGTGGAATATCTCATGGGAAAAACCACTCACTGACCTGGAAAATAGATCCAGGAGAGATAATTTAAATATTATTGGACTACCTGAAAGCCATGACCAAAGTAAGAACCTAGAAATCATCCTCCATGAAGTTCTCAAAGAAAACTGTCCTGATATTTTAGTACCAGAGGGCAAAATAGGGGTTGAAAGAATCCACCGATCACCTCCTGAAAAAGATGCCCAAAAGAAAACTCCTAGGAATATTATAGCCAGGTTCCGGAATTCCCAGAGAGAATATTACAAGCGGCCAGGAAGAAACAATTTGAATATTGTGGAAACATAATCAGGATAACCCAGGATCTGGCAGCTTCTACACTGAGGGATCCAAGGGCTTGGAATATGATATTCCGGAGGGCCAAGGAGCTGGGATTAAAACCAAGAGTCACCTACCCAGCAAAACTGAGTATCATGTTTCAGGGGAAAATATGGTCATTCAGTGGAATAAAGGACTTTCAAACATTCTTGCTGAAAAAACCAGAGTTGAATAGAAAATTTGACATTCAGATACAAGAAGCAAGAGAAGCATGAGAAGGTGAACAGGGAAAAGGAATCATAAGGAACTTAAAGTTGAACTATTTACATTCCTACATAGAAAAACAATAATTGTAACTTATGAAATTTTCTCAGTAGTTGAAGGGATTAGAAATATATATATATATACATATACATATATATATATTTGTCTATATATGAGGGTATGCGGGCATATGAATATATATGTGAATGTGTGTATATATGTTTACAGGTATATATAGATAGAGGGCACAGGTCCGATTTAACAGGAAGGAATGATACTTAAAAAGTGAAATTAAGAGGTAAGAGGAATATAATGAGAGGAGATGGGGAGAGAGAGTGGGGCAAACTATCTCATTTAGAAGAGGCAAGGGAAAATGGTTACAATGGAGGGGGAAGAATCGGAAGGCAAAAGTGAATGGGTCAACCTTATTCCCATTGAATTTGGCTTGAGGAGGGAGTGAAATACACACTAAATAGGGTATCCCACCCCCCAGGAGAATAGGGGGGGAAGGGGATGAGAGGGGTTTTGATGGAAGGGAGGGCAGGCTGGGGGGAGGGAGGTTGGAAGCTCTCACTTTTGAAAATAGACTGGATCAAAGTGGAGAGTAGAGCGGGTGGGAGGTGGGATGGGAGGGAGGGAAGTGTAATCAGTCTTTTACAATGTATCTACTTTGTTATTGTTTTGCATTAGCCACACATGTGCAACCTATACTGAACTGCTTATCTTCCCAGTAGGGGTGGGTGACGGGGAAGGAGGGGAATGGATCTGGAATTGAAAGTTTTGAAATCAAATATTCAAATATGTATATATATGTATATGTGTGTGTGTGTGTATATATATATATATATATGTATATATATATATATATATATATATACTATAATTAATACCATCTTACATGTAATTGGGAAATGGGATGTGCAAGCACTGAGGCATAGAGATCCACTGGAAAAGTGGAAAGGGTTATGGGGGAAAATGTGGCAGAGAGCAGATTGGAGGAGGGGATATCCTATGGGACTGCTATTTTGGGGCGGTGGGTGGGGGAGAAATGTGGAGAAAATTTGTAACTCAAAATCTGGCGGAAATGGATGATGTAAATCAGAAGTTAATAAAGCATTTAAAAAAATGATGTATTTTTTCTAGGAAATATCTTATTAAATAATACTTGTTTCCAAGGAGTTTCCTGGTCTTTGAACACATAATTGATGAAATAAAGAGGGCATAGAATAATGGGGCACCTATATTTGTACTTTTCCATGTAAGTGTGCATGTGTGTGTGTGTGTGTGTGTCTGTGTGTGTGTTTGGGCTAATTGGAGAAGGCATACATATTTGTTATTCCTCCATATGTGTGGAAATTGGGTGTCCTCCTCAAATAAGACAATAAGTCCTTCATTTTTTCAAATGGACCAATGATGTCACAGGTGATGAATTGCAAGACAATTGGATTTAAGTGAGGCAGAGTTGCATAGATTTGTCAGTCTCACTCTTTTTCTGAGTCACTGAACTCCTGTGGCATGTCAAAGGTCAAGATGACTGGCAAAGGCCCATGACTCAGTGCAGAATCTTGTGTCTGATGTCTGGCCAACCTCTAAATGCTCCATAACACCTGCTTAAGCTACCTTCATGGAAGTTTGAACAAAATGTTCTCATCTATACATTCTGTTGTCGAAAATCTTCACATGGTTGGGATAGATGTTCCCATAATTCACTGACAGGTAAAGGTGGACACCAAAGGTAGAGGAGCAACCCTGAAAAATTCTTTGCAATTCCTTACATCAGAGGTGATAGTTCTCTCTGAATACCACACACACACACCCTGAGGGCCTCATAGGAAGAAGAAGAATGAATTGGTTTTCAGGGACCTCATAAAAAGTAGAATTACTGGACTAATTATAAAGTTTTAACAAATTCTTGGAATTAAAACCTTTTAGAGGTGATAGGACTTTAGACATCACTTAGCCTAACTGAAGTGAATAGATGAGTAAATGAATAAATGAAAAAAAAAAGTTTGAAAATCACTGTTTCCACCAAAATTCCTAGTCCAAATCTATAAAGAGGAATCATTAATTGTCTATTAAATCCAGGAGCCCTATGGTATCAATGCCAGACAATGCTTACCCTGCCAGCACAACCAGCCAGAACCCTCTCAAGAGGTTTTCTACTTTGGCAGAGACATTCTTGACAGGACAGGAGAATAGTCATAATCTCCCAACGAGGGTTAATTTTTGATTGGACAAGCAATCTCACAAGATGCCCTTGCCAAAGGAAATATCTCCCTAGCTGGGAAAATGGTGTCTGCTGAAACATTCTCCCTAGAGAGTCTATTACTTCACTGGGAAAGTTGGTTGCTGGCTGCTACAACTTGTCTGTGCCAGCATGGCCTCAGGGACCCTGTTATCACTTGGCATCAAACATCTGTTGACATTAGGATTAATGGGATGTTGGAGTCTCAAAGCTTTCTGTAGAGTCCTATACAAATTCACATTAACCACACAGTTAAATTGGCAACACAGCAGTTGTATAAATGTAGCAGAACCCAAAGTGGTATTTCATGGAAATGTTATAAATGGGTTTCATCGGCTGTGGTTTTTAAGCAAAAGGATAAATCGTGGGTGGCAGAGACAAGGGTAATCAATTCAGAGCAGGACAATGCAAGATCCAAATTATGGACTTAGGTCTACCACTTACTAGCTATGTGCCCTTGGCTAAGTCACTACAACTTCTCTGGGCCTTTATCTACAAAATAAAAACTTTTTTTTTTTGCAATATTTGAACATCATTTGGAATCTCTAAAATGATAAATAATGCACTAAGGAACCACAAGCATATGGTGTAATGGTTAGAATCATAAATACTTTTGTACACATGGGCTTCATGATCACTAGGAAAGACACTTAATGTCTTGGTGTTCTAGGCAACTCTCTCACACTATAAATTGCAAAAATTGTCATGACCTGCAATGGTAGAGTTTCCTCACCTCGGAGTTTCTAATATTATTGAAATCCCAGGTTTAGTCTGTATATTATAAAGTGCTATAAATAGAATTATTTTTATTACTACTCTTGAGAACGGGTATGGTAATGAGTTTTAACTTGCATACTTAAGCTCTAGCAGTAGACAGTATAATCTTGCTCTAATCAATGTTGATTAGAATCCTGTTCATTGGTACAGATAACAATCCATGCATGATTTTTCATCCTGTGCAAATCTCCCAAAATATGTCCATGCAATGTAGTAGAGATGTTCCTGATGCTCTAAACCAATGAAGCATTCAATCCATCCATATGTTATGCCTTTTTCTTGCTACATGACTGACTCCTTTCCACACATACATTTCTTGATGATGTCTTTTGTACTGCTTCTTGTATGTAAAACATTTTAGCTAATTATGTTATTTATTCATGTTTGCTATGTTTCTTTCAGTTGTCTTCAGGGTATTCTGAAACTTTTGTTTTTAGTGGAGATGGTGCTATTATTATATGATTGGAAGCCATGCAGTAGCAGAGGAAGAGTATTTTGTTGAAAAGATGGATTTCTGGGGCAGAACCAAGATGGCGGAGTAAAAGCAGGAACTTAATCCTGCTCCAACCACCTCCAATACTGGTAAAAAAAAAAGTCTCTAAACAAATTTTAGAGCTACAGAACCCACAAAGTTACAGAGAAAAAGAAATCTCCCAGTGAAGGCATCCTGGCAGGCCAACAGGAAGGGTCTATCATACCAGAGTGGGAGCCGAGCACAGTCATGCATGCGCCATGTGGGCCCTGATAAGTGTCACAGACCACCATGAGCAGACTTCAGGAGGGTGAATAACTGGCAGCTGTGGTATATTCTAAATTTCTCAACCCATAAACATCAAAGAGATATTAAAAGGTCAGTGGGGAACTCTGTTGGAAATAGGTGACAGAGAAGCATGGTGTGACCCCATGCCCCTAGGGTGAGAGGCAGCAGAGGTAAAGTGGTTGCAGCTGCTACAACAGGGCTACCTTCAGAGCTCCTGGACTGCAGATCATATGGGGATCAAGTGACCATTCAGAAGCTAATCCCTCTTGTTTTGATCTACTTGGATATGGACAACAGTCTTGGGCACTGGTCCTTGTGTGAGGAACACCAGTGTGTCAAAGCTTGTGGGGACCATAGAGAGGGTGCCCTCCTCATAGCTCTGGCAACTGTGAAAACCTCAGGGATTTGGGACACAGTGTTCTCTACTCTGGAAGCAGAGTTCTACCATGGCAAAGAGCTAAAAAGTCAAGTAATTGTCTGGCAAGATGAGCCAGCAGAGGAAGCACAATTAGAACACAAAATCCTTTTTTTTTTTTTTCGGGGGGGGGGGGTGGAGACAAAAAAGATCAAAACATGGAACCAGAAGAAGAAAACAAAGTCAAATGTACTCCATCAAAAGCTTCCAAGAAAAAAATATGAATTTGTTACAGGCCTTGGAGGAGCTCAAGAAAGATTTTGAAAATCAATAATAAAAAGTGGAGGAAAATTTGGGAAGAAAAATAAGAATGATGAAGAAAATCATGAAAAGTGAGTCAACAACCTGCTAAGGGAGACACAAAAATACACTGAAGAAAATAACACCTTAAAAGATAGACTAACTCAAATGGCAAAAGAGGCCCAAAAAGTCAATGAGGAGAATGCCTTAAAAAACTGAATTGGTCAGATGGAAAAGGAATTTCAAAAGCTCACTGAAGAGAATAATTCCTTCAAAATTAAATTGAAGGAAATGGAAGCTAATGCCTTTATGATAAATCAAGATATTATGAAACAAATCCAAACAAATGAAAAAAATAATAGAAGGCAATATGAAGTGTCTCATTGGAAATACCAATGTCCTGGAAAATAAATCCAGGGGAGATAATTTAAAAATTGTTGGACTACATGAAAGCCATGATCAAAAAAAGAGCATAGAAATCATCCTTCAAAAAATTCTCCAGGAAAACTACCCCGATATTCTATAACCAGAGGGTAAAAGAGAAATTGAAAGAATTCACAAATCACTTCTTGAAAAAGATCCCAAAAAGAAAACTCCTAGGAATAGCACAGCCAAATTCCAGAGTTCCAAAGTCAAGGAGAAATTATTACAAGCAGTCAAGACAAAATAATTTGAATATTGTGGAAACACAATCAGTGTAACACAAGATCTAGCAACTTCTGCATTAAGGAAATGAAGGGCTTGGAATATGATATTCCAGAGGTCAAAGGAGGTAGGATTAAAACCAATAAACACCTTGCCAGAAAAACTGAGCATAATGCTTCAGGGGAAAATATGATCATTCAAATAAATAGAGGACTTTCAAACATTCTTGATAAAAAAAACCCACAGAGTTGAACAGAAAATTTCACTTTCAAATACAAGAAGCAAGAGAAGCATGAGAAGGTAAACAGGAAAAAGAAATTATAAGGTACTTATTAAAGTTGAATTATTTACATTCCTACATAGAAAAAACATAATTGAAACTTATGAGACTTTTCTCATTGTGATGATAGTTGAAGGAACTATATATATATATATATATATACACATACATACATACATACATATATGTATTATGAGAGGATGTATGTGTATATAAATACATATATGAGTATGTTTATATGTGTGTAAATGTGTTCATAGATAGAGGACACAGTTGAATATGAAGAGATAATATCTAAAAAAATTAAATTAAGAGGTGAGAGGAATATATTTAGAGAAGGAGAAAGGGAGGGATAAAATAGGGTCATTTATCTCATATAAAAGAGACAAGAGAAAATTATTACAATGGAAGGGGAGAGCAGGAAGGCGAAAGGGAATGGGTCAACCTTTGTCTCATTGAATTTGGCTTAAGGAAGGAATAACATACACACTGAATTGTGTATCTTCCCCTACAGGATAGTATAGGGGAAAGGGATGAGTGTGATGATAGAAGGGAGGGCAGATTGGGGGAGAGGTTAGTTAGAAGCAAACACTTTTGAAAAGGGACAGGGTCAAAGTAGAAAATAGAATAAGTGGGGGACAGATAGGATAGAGGGACATATAATTAGTCTTTCACAATATAGCTACTATGAAAATATTTTTTGTAACATATACAACCTATATTGAATTGCTTTTCTTCCCAATGGGGAGGGTAAGGAGGGAAGAAGAGAAAGAACCTGGAAATAAAAGCTTTAAAACTAATGTTAAAAAAATTGTTTTTTACATGCACCTGGGAAATAAGATGTACAAGAAGTGGGATATAGAAAACCATCTTGCCCTACTAGGAAGTAAGAGGGATTATGGGGGAAGATGTAAGAGAGAGCAGATTGGGGGAAGGGATATTCATTATGTGTGATATATTGGGGTGGGGTAGGGGAAAGAAGGGGAGAAAATTTGTAACTCAAAATCTCTTGGAAATGAATGTTCAAAGCTAAAAATAAATAATAGATTAATTTTTGAAAAATGGTTATAAAAATGATTAAGATTCCTTTGAAAAGGGGGATGGAGTCAAGATGGCAGAGGAGAAATCAGACTTCTTCATGGCTCCTGCTTCCACTTCCTCCAATTCATGTAAAAAATTACTTTGAACAAACTTGGAGCTACAGAACCCACAAAATGACAGAGAGAAGATAACTTCCCACTGAAGACAGTCCAGCTGGCTGGAAGGAAGGGGAGAGCCCAGTGATCTGGGACCCAAGCCCAGTCCCACATGAGCCTGTGGTTTTAGCCTCATGGTGTCCACAGCCAGCAGCCAGCCAGTGGGAATTCAGATCACCACCAGTTGTGGCGGTTTCCAGAATTAACAACCAATAGATGCTAAGGACAAAGTGAGAGGTCAGTGCAGTGTGGACTTTGTGAACTGGAAGTTTGGGAGTGTGGTCCAGCCTTTACCACCTGGAGGGAGAGTGGCTGAGGTGCCACAGCCATGCAACTGCCACAATGTGGCTGCTTCAGAGCTCATGGTCTGGAGATTGTAGGGGGACCAAGCAACCAATCTGAATGGTAATCACTCTTGCTTTAACCTGTTTGGCTCTGGATTGCAGTCTAGTGTGGAGGTCTTGGGAAGCATGACCAGTTTGCCAGGGCAGGTGGAAGCTTCAGAGAGGGCAGCCTACTAATAGCTCGAGCAGTTGTGAAAACTCCAGTGATTTGGGACAAAGCTACCCTTTCTGCTAGCAGAGTTCTACTGTGGCAAAAAGCTTAAAAGTCAAGTAATTGAGTTGCAACATGAACAAGCAAAGCAAGCACAGTAATCCCATACTAGACTCCTATATTGGGGACAAAAAGGATCAAAGTATGCAACAGGAGGAAGACTGTAAAAGTCAGAAATACTACACTAAAAGCTTCCAAGAAAAATATGAGCTGGTTGTAGGTCATATAGGAGCTTAAAAGTGATTTTGAAAAGCAAATAAGAGAACTGGAAGGGAAATTGGGAAGAGAAATGAAAAAAAAAATACAAGAACATTACGAAATGAGAGCCAACAATCTGATTGAAAAAAAATAAGGCATTAAAAAAAAACTGATTCAAATGGCAAAAGAGGCTCAAAAAGGAAAGGAGAAGGGGCAGCTAGGTGGTGCAATAAGAGTGCTAGCCCCGGAGTTGGGAGGACCCGGGATTAGTTCCAGCCTCAGATACTTAATACCCACACAGAAAAAACTGGTCGTGTAACATTGGACAAATTGCTTAAAAAAAAAGGAAAGGAGGAGAAGAATGCCTTAAAAAGCCTAATTTGTGAGATGGAAAAAGAATCTCAAAAGCTCACTGAAGAGAATCATTCCTTCAGAATTAGATTGGAGCAAATGGAAGCTAGTGACTTTAGGAGAAATCAAGAAACTATTAAACAGATCCAAACAAGTGAAAAAATAGAAGGCAATGTGAAATATCTCATTGGGAAAACCACTGACCTGGAAAATAGATCTAGGAGAGATAACTTAAAAATTATTGGACTACATGAAAGACATGATCAAAAAAAGAAGCTAGAAATCATCCTTCAAGAAAATTTCAAGGAAAATTGCCCTGATATTTTAGAACCAGAAAGCAAAATAGAGGTTGAAAGAATCCACCAATCACCTCCTGAAAAAGATCCCAAGAAGGAAACTCCTAGGAATATTATAGCCAGGTTCTGGAATTCCCAGATCAAGGAGAAAATATTAAAAGCAGCCAGGAATAAACAATTTTAATATTGTGGAAACACAATCGGGATAACACAGGATCTGGCAGCTTCTACATGGAGGGATCACAGGGCTTGGAATATGATATTCCAAAGGTCAAAGGAGCTGTGATTAAAACCAAGAATCTCCTACACAGCAGAAATGAGTATCATGATTCAGGGGAAAATATGGTCATTTAGTGGAACAGAGGACTTTCTTTCAAGCATTCTTGATGAAAAAAACAGAGTTGAATAGAAAATTTGACACTCAGATACAAGAAAAAAGAGAAGCATGAGAAGGTAAACAGGGAAAAGAAATCATAAGGAACTTATCAAAATTGAATTCATTATATTCCTATATGGAAAAATGATAAATGTAGCTTATGAAGTTTTTCTCAGTATTAGAATAGTTGAAGGGAATAGAAATGTATACACACACATACATACAAATATGTCTATATAGGAGAGTAGTATATGGACATATGAATACATATGTGAGTGTATGTATATATGTATAAGTATACACAGACAGAGGGCATAGGACCAATTTAATAGGAAGGGATGATACTTAAAATCTGAAATCTAGAGGTGAGAGAGGAATATAATGAAAGGAGATCGGGAAAGACAGAATGGAATAAATTATCTCATATAGAAGAGGCAAGGG
>NW_027185777.1:32822334-32824901 GCF_028583685.1 Petaurus breviceps papuanus | reverse complement strand
TATATATATATATATATATATATATATATATATATATATATAGTTAGTTAGTTAGTTAGTTAGTTAGTTATTAAAAATGTTACAGGGAAATAAGATATACAGGCACTGGGATATACTGATCCACCATGACCTACTTGAAAGTCAGAAGGGGATAGGGGAAGATATTAGAAAGAACAGATTAGGGGAGGGGATATTGTGTGGATGGCTGTTTTGGGGTGGTAGGTAGGGGAAAAATGGGGAGAAAATTTGTAACTGAACATCTTGTTGAAATGATTGATGTAAACTAAAAAATAAAAAATAGAGAAAAAAGAATCCTTTGAAAAGGAGGAGGTTAAAAGAAAACTTTGTTGAAGGAAAACTAAAAATTAATTAATTTTTAAAAAAGAAAAGATGGATTTTTACATCAGAAAATAATACTTAGATAACTGAAGATGATGCATAACTTCCTAAAGGCAATTCAGATTACTCCCTTCTCACTAGCTAAGTGGTGCAGTTACTGGGCCTAGTTCAAATTCACCCTGAGATACTTATTTCCTGTGGGAGCTGATACCATTCATTTAACTTCTGTCTACTTCAGTTTCCTCCACTCTAAGATGGGGATAGGGATAGAACATACTTCAGAGCTTCATTATGAACCTACATGATATAATAATTTGTACAGCACTTAACACAGTACTTGGCACATAATAATTACAATATGGCTATCAAATATGATGAAGATGATGATGATATTGATGATATTTAGTACAGTGCCTGGCAAAGAATTGCCATTTCATAAATTCTTGTTACCCTCCATTCAATTCTGAATTGAATTGATTTTCCACCATCTATGTCTTTCCAATCAAAATATTTATGAATCACCTATTGGTTCATTATCCAACAGCACACTATGGCCTGACCAATAAACAGGTGAACTCATGTGTTCTCCCTCTACTTCTAGGATCCTTATCTGTACAATTCAGATGCCCCACAGTTATGTAGCTATTTTGGTAAGAATCTCATTCCAAGATGAGGATTCATAGCCAGAAAGATTTCTAAAGGCCAGTGATAAAAACTGTGCTCTCCTCCAGCAAGCCTTCAGACACTGTCTTTAGTTGAATGTGACCTCTTCCTCTACTGAATTTCTGTAGCACTGATAATTACATCATCAATTTGACAGTTATCCTTATTTTGTATCTCTTTTTTGTATTTTTACATTTTTTTATATTTTTCTTCAAAATTTAAGCTCTTTGTGGTCCATGAAATTTTGTGTTTCTTTGTGTACCAAATAGTGCCTATGACTGGAATATGGCAGTTAAGGAATAGTAAGAAAGTTATCAAATTTCACCTGAGGACAGTGCTGTAAAAACTTAATTTATGAGATTATCTTCTAATTCATTATTTAATGATTTTCAGATGCATTGATAAAGACCTAGATTTGATTTAAAGTGGGGTGTGGGAGGTAGAAAAATATACTGAATACTTTTCAGTTAATTACATCTCTTGATTAAAGCCAATAGAATTATTTTTTGGACATCATTGTCATCTGAATTTTGTGGTTGAAGGTTCAGTTACTTTAGGGGATATGTAAAACTCTCAAAAACGAGAATGCAAATCAACAATTGTAAAAAGGAACAAGAAATTCTCCTGGAAACAAAGGGATAAGAAATGCTTTTGGTGACTCTTCTATGCCTTGGGGGATATAGGAGAGGAAGTAATAATAAAAAAGAACAATGATTTTATACTATGTCATAAAAGAAAATGAAGTTCTGAACAGAGTAGGCACTTGGATATTTATTGAATGGAAGAAAAGGGATAGGGCAGAGATAAAGATTAATAACAATGATTTGCCATTTTAGGTAAAATCAAGAAATTTCTTCAATTATTCACAGCAGCAAGAAATACTTTGAGGTGTTTTTTTTAGAGTATAGAACACATATAGCATTCTGTAATAGATACAATAATAACAAAAGAAATAGGTTAAAAAATCCAAACTTTATCACCATGTTAAGGTAAGGAAAAGACCTTGTTTATTGTTAATGTTGATAAAAATGAAACAACAGCAATAAGGGACATAATCATTATGAGACCATTGAGCCAGTAGTTGAGAAATCTATAAAAAACTAACTTTAAATAAGTGCATTTCTAGGGGGGAAAAGGAGGTTCCAGCAGATGGGGATATTATTACATAAGACTAAATTCTTCTGAGAACAGAATTTTATGTGATATGTCCTGTTTTCTCAAGGAGAAATTCATCTTTTTTCTGTTTTGAAAAACTGAGGAATCTACAAATCACTAATAGTTACATGTTTAGATGAGAATTCTCCCATTTTAATAAAGAACCAAAAGCAAAAGAAAACAAAAGAAAATGCTCCCAACATTTATCCATTTCTAATTTGTAGTGCTGATATTTTAAAAAGAAGAACAGCATTGGTCAGAGTTAGATCTTAGAGGAAATTAGCAAACTGAAATTTATTATCTCTATTCTGAAAATATATTTTCACCCATAAATTGGCCACTTACATAATAAATATGTATCTATATCTATCTATCTATCTATCTATCTATCTATCTATCTATCTATCTAT